>NC_133502.1:135550312-135855000 GCF_049354715.1 Callithrix jacchus | reverse complement strand
GACTATAGGTTACAGGCACTTCATAGCGTTTTCTCTATTCCAATTTAAATGATGACTTATGTTTACGGGACTGACCTATCACAGTCCATAAAGGTTGACAGCTTTGGGATCTGCATAGATAAGACACACACTGGGTTATATCCGATTCTTACTGCAGTGACTATAACTAAAGCCCTTTTCCCCCATTAATTAACTCACTATAATTAATTCAGTAAAAAACACTGAATTAAGGGGTAGGATACAAACCTAGAAGCTGGATTTTAGAACCATCTGGTAAGGGAATATAGCTATGGTATTTTGTTGGCAATACCGGTACTTAGGGTTTTTATCAAACTAACAGATACTCTCTAAATGTATCACAATCACATGACATAAATGTATATCATCTTCAAATTGGCATCTCATTAAAATCATCTTGGATTTTTAAATTGTCCATTCTTTTATATCATATTTTTATATCATATAGCAATTACTCTACCTTTTAAAGGATCAGGTAGCCTTTAAAATGTTGGATACTTCCGCTTAAAAACAGTGATCCTTAATTTTTTTTATTTTAATTTATGTGGGCACATAGATATATAGTAGATATATATGTTTATGGAGTACTGAGATGTTTTGATACAGAAATTCAATGTATAGTAATCATGTCATGTAAAATGAGACTTCTTTCAAGGATTTATCCTTTGTGTTACAATCCAATTATAACCATTTACTTATTTAAGGAGCACAATTAAATTATTATTGAGTATAGTCACCTGTTGTAATGTCGAATACTGGGTCTTATTCATTCTTTTTAGTTTTTGTTTACACCCATTAACCATTCCCACCTCCTCCCTACCTTCCCCCCACTACCCTTCCCAGCTTTAGTCACTATCTTTCCACTCTCTATGTATATGAATTCAATTGTTTTGATTTTTAAATCTCACAAATAAGTGAACATATTGAATGTTTATCTTTTTGGGCCTAGCTTATGTCACTTAGCCAGGAACCTCCTTGCAAATGACAGGATTGCATTATTTTTTATGGCTGAATATTACTCCATTGTGTATATGTACCATATTTTCCTTGTCCACTCATCTATTGATGGGCAGTGGTTGCTTCCAAATCTTGGCTATTGTGAACAGTGCTGCAACAAATGTGGGAGTACAGATATTTCTTCGATATACTGATTTCCTTTGGTTTTGGTTATATATCCAGAAGTGGAATTGCTGTATCATATGGTAGTTCTATTTTTAGTTTTTTGAGGAATGTCCAAACTATCCTTCATAGTGGTTTTAGTAATTTACATTTTTACCAACAGTGAATAAGTTTTCCCTTTTTCTCCACATCCGTATCAACATTTCTTATTGCCTATCTTTTGGATATAAGCCACTTCAACTGGGATGAGATGCTATCATATCATAGCTTTGATTTGCATTTCTTTGATGATCAATGTTGAACACCATTTCCTATGCCTATTTACCATTTATATGTCTTCTTTTGAGAAATGTCTGTTCAGATATTTGGTCCATTTTTAAATTGGATTTTTATATTTTTTTCTGTAGAGTTGTTTGAGCTCCTTATATATTCTGGTTATTGTTTCCTTGTCAGATGGGTAGTTTGTACATTTTTCTCCCATTCTGTGAGTTGTCTCTTCCCTTCATTGACTGTTTTCATTGTGATACAGAAGCTTTTTATCTTAATGTGATCCCATATGTCCAGTTATTTCTTTAGTTGTCTGTGCTTGTGGGGATGACTGAATAAATTATTGCCCAGACCAATATCCTGGAGGGTTTCCCCAATGTTTTCATGTTTGAAAGTCTACCATTTAAGTCTTTAATTTATTTTGATTTTATTTTTGTATATGGTGAGAGAATGGTCTACATTTATTATAATACATAGGTATATCCAGTTTTCCCACTATCATTTGTTGAAGAGACTGTTTTTTCCCCAGTATGTGTTCTTGGCATCTTTGTTGAAAATGAGTTCACTGTGAGTGTGTGAATTTTTCTGGGGTTTCTATTCTGTTCTGTTGGTCTATGTGTCTGTTTTTATGCTAGTACCATGCTTTTTTGGTTAGCATAGCTCTGTAGTATAATTTGAAGTCAGGCAATGTGATTCTTCAAGTTTTGTGCTTTTTGCTTGAAATAACTGGCTATTCTGGGTCTTTTGTGGTTCCATATAAATTGCAGGATCATTTTTTTCTATTTCTTTGAAGAATGTTTTGATAAAAATTATATTAATCTGTAGATTGCTTTAGGGAATAGGGACATTTTATCAACACAGATTCTTCTAACATATGAACATAAAATATCTTTCCATCATTTGGTATCTTCTTCAATTTCTTTCATCAGTGTTTTGTAGTTTGCATTATTGAGATCTTTCACTTTTTTGAGTACTTTCTAGGTATTTAAGACCAGTTATCTTCTTTTAATTTATTTGTCATATGCATTTATACTAGTGGGTATGACCTTCAGTAATTTTTGTTTAGGAAAACACATCAAGAAACAAAATCTGCCTTGAATTTAACAATAATTTTAAATGGTTTTATAGTCTAATAGACTATAAAAAACACCAGCTGTTTTGTCTATAGTTGAAAGATAATAGGTCACATGTATGCCAGTTTTATTTCTCTCTATACTCCTATAATAGGCAGATAGAGTCATAGACCTCCTGCCATATCTCTATGCTCCACGTCTATCTTCTTTACTCATGTCTATGTTTCCAATTCCATAATGCATTTTTGTGATAATAGAATTAAAGTAGTTGATTTTTCACTTTTTAAAAATTAGTATTTGGGCTCTGGGGTACATGTGCACAATCCTGCATCCTGCAGGATTGGCACATAGGTACATATATGCCACAGTGATTTGCTGTCTCCATGCCCCACCTCCCCCATTGCCTACATCAGGCATTTCTCCTGGTGTTATCCCTCCCCTTCCTCCCTGCCCCCACCTCACTGTCCCTCCACTCCCCTCCCCTTCAACCACCACCTAGCACTGTGACTGTTGTTCCCTTCTCTCTGCCCAAATGTTCTCATTGTTCATCACCCACCTGTGAGTGAAAACATGTGGTGTTTGGTTTTCTGTTCTTGTGTCAGTTTGCTGAGAATGATGGTTTCTAGATTCATCCATGTCTCTACAAAGGACATGAATTTGTCATTTTTTATAGCTGCATAGTATTCCATGGTGTATATGTGCCACATTTTCTTTGTCCAGTCTATCACTGATGAACATTTGAGTTGGTTCCAGGTCTTTGCTATTGTAAACAGTGCTGCAGTGAAGGTATGTATGCATGTGTCTTTATAATGTCTCTTTATAATCCTTTGGGTATATACCCAGTAATGGGATTGCTGGGTCAAATGAAATTTCTATTTCCAGGTCCTTGAGAAATTGCCACACTGTCTTCCATAATGGTGGAGCTAATTTATACTCCCACCAACAGTGTAAAAGTGTTCCTTTTTCTCCACATCGTCTCCAGCATCTGTTATCTCCAGATTTTTTAATGATTGCCATTCTGACTGGTATGAGATAGTATCTCAATGTGGTTTTGATTTGCGTTTCTCTAATGACCAATGGTGATGAGCATTTTTTCATATGTTTGTTGGCCACATACTTGTCTTCTTTTGAAAAGTATCTGTTCATATCCTTCACCCAATTTTGAATGTTTTTTTTTTTTTTCCCTGTAAATCTGCTTTAGTTCTTTGTAGATTCTAGATATTAGCCTTTTGTCAGATGGGTAGATTGTAAAATTTATTCCCATTCTGTTGGTTGCCAGTTTACTCTAATGATTGTTTCTTTTGCTGTGCAGAAGCTCCTAAGTTTAATTAGTTTCCATTTGTCTATTTTGGCTTTTGTTGCCATTGCTTTTGGTGTTTTAGTCATGAAGAACTTGCCTGTGCCTATGTCCTGAATGGTGTTGCCTAGGTTTTCGTCTAGGGTTTTTATGGTGCTAGTTCTTACGTTTAAATCCTTAATCCATCTGGAGTTAATTTTTGTAAAATGTGTAAGGAAGGGGTCCAGTTTCTGCTTTCTGCATATGGCTAGCCAGTTTTCCCAACACCATTTATTAAACAGAGAATCCTTCCCTCATTGCTTGTTTTTGTCCAGTTTGTCAAAAATCAGTTGGTTGTAGATGTGTGGCGTTGCATCTGCTGTCTCTGTTTTGTTCCATTGGTCTATATCTCTGTTTTGGTACCAGTACCATGCTGTTTTGATTACTGTAGGCTTATAGTATAGTTTGAAGTCAGGTAGTGTGATGCCTCCAGCTTTGTTCTTTTTGCTTAGGATTGTCTTGGCTATGTGGGCTTTTGTTTTGTTTCATATAAAGTTTAAAGTGGTTTTCTCTAGTTTTGTGAAGAAGGTCAATGGTAGCTTGATGGGGATAGCACTGAATCTATAAATTACTTTGGGCAGTATAGCAATTTTCACAATATTGATTCTTTCTAACCATGAGCATGGAATGTTTTTCCATCTCTTTGTGTTCTCTCTTCTTTCCTTGATCAGTGGTTTGTAGTTCTCCCTGAAGAGATCTTTTACCTCCTTTGTTAGTTTTATTCCTAGGTATTTTATTCTCTTTGGAGCAATTGTAAAAGGAAGTTTGCTCATGATTTTGCTCTTTGTCTGTTATTGGTGTATAGGAATTTTGGTGATTTCTGCACATTGACTTTGTATCCTGAGACTTTTCCAAAGTTGCTTATCAGCTTAAGGAGATTTGGGGCTGATACGATGGGGTCTTCTAAATATACGATCATGTTGTCTGCAAATAGGGACAATTTGACTTCTTCTCTTTCTGATTTAATGGACTTTATTTCTTTTTCTTGCCTAATTGCTCTGACTAGAGCTTCCAAAACTGTATTGCATAGGAGTGGCAAGAGAGGGCATCCTTTTAAAAAAAGTGGCAAGAGTGCCAGTTTTTAAAGGAAATGCTCCTAGTTTTTGCCCATTCAGTATGATATTGTTTGTGGGTTTGTCATAAATAGCTTTTATTATTTTGAGATACATTCAATTGATGCCTAGTTTCTTGAGAGTTTTCAGCATAAAGGGCTGTTAAAGTTTGTTGAAGGCCTTCTCTGCATCTATTGAGATAATCATTTGGTTTTTGTCTTTGGTTCTGTTTATGTGGTGAATTACATTTATAGATTCGACTATGTTGAACCAGACTTGCATCCCGGTATGAAGCCTACTTGATCGTGGTGGATAAGCTTTTCGATGTGCTGTTGGATTCGGTTTGCCAGTGTTTTATGAATATTTTTGCAACAATGTTCATCATGGATATATGCCTGTAGTTTTCTTTTTTAGAGTATCTCTGATAAGTTTTGGTATCAGAATGATGTTGATCTCATAGAAAGAGTTACGGATGATTCCCTCTCTTTGTATTGTTTGGAATAGTTTCAACAGGAATGGTACCTGCTCCCCTTTGTATGTCTTGTAGAATTTGGCTGTGAACCCACCTGGACCTGGACTTTTTTTGGTTGGTAGGCTATTAATTGCTGCCTCGACTTTAGACCTTGTTATTGGTCTATTCAGAGTTTCAACTTCTTGGCTTAGTCTTGGGAGTGTGCAAGTGTCCAGGAATTTATTTATTTCTTCCAGATTTACTGGTTTATTTGCAAAGAGTTGTTTGTAGTAATTGCTAATGGTAGTTTGTACTTTGGAGGAATTTGTGGTGATCTCCCCTTTATCGGTTTTTTATGGCATCTATTGGATTCTTCTCTCTTTTCCTTTTTACTAGTCTAGTTAGCGGTCTATTGTGTTTCTTTTCTAAAAACCACCTCCTGGATTTATTGATTTTTTGAAGGGTTTTTAATGTCTCTATCTCCTTCAGTTCTGCTCTGATCTTAATTATTTCTTGTCTTCTGCTTGCTTTTGAGTTTTTTTGATATTGCTCTTCTATCTCTTTCAATTTTGACAATAGGGTGTCGATTTTAGATCTTTTCTTGTTTCTCATATGGACATTTATTGCTATAAATTTCCCTCTAGACCCTGCTTTAAATGTGTCCCACAGATTCTGGTATGCTGTGTCTTCATTCTCATGGGTTTTGAAGAACATTTTTATTTATGCCTTCATTTCATTGTTTACCCATTCCTCATTCAGGAGCAAGTTGTTCAGTTTCCATGTGATTTTGTGTATTTGAGTGCTTTTCTTAATCCTGAGTTCTAATTTTATTGCACTGTGGTCTGAGACACTGTTTTTTATGATTTCTGTTCTTTTGCATTTACCGAGGAGTGATTTACTTCCAATTATGTGGTCAATTTTAGAGTAAGTGCATGTGGTGCTGAGAAGAATGTGGATTTGGGGTGGAGTGTCCTGTAAATGTATATTAGGTCCACTTGGTCTAGATCTGCGTTCAAGTCCTGGATTTCCTTGTTGACTTTCTGTCTTGTTCATCTGTCCAGTATTGTCAGTGGAGTGTTAACGTCTCCCACTATTACTGTGCGGGAGTCTGAGTCTCTTCGTAGTTCATTAAGAACTTGCTTTATGTATCTGGGTGCTCCTGCATTTGGTGCATATATACTTAGGAGAGTTAGCTCTTCTTGTTGCATTGATCTTTTTACCATTATGCAATGCCCTTATTTGTTTCTGATCTTTGATATAAAGGCTGTTTTATCAGAGACTAGGGTGCTACCCCTGTTTTGTTTTTTTTTTTTTTTTCTCTCTCCATTTGCTTGGTAAATCTTCCATCCCTTTATTTTGAATCTATGTGAGATTTTCATATCCAGCCAAACTAAACTTCATAAGTGAAGGAGAAATAAAATCCTTTCCAGACAAGCAATTGCTGAGAGAGTTCATCACCACAAGACCTGCCTTACAAGAGCTACCAAAGGAAGTACTACACAGGGAGAGGAACAACCAGTACCAGCCACTGCAAAAACGTACCAGATGGTAAAGAAAAACAACGCAATGAAGAAACTGCATCAACTAAGGGGCAAAACAACCAGCCAGTAACAAAATAACTGGACCAAAATCAAACATGACAATATTAATGTTGAATGTAAATGGCCTAAATGCCCCAATCAAAAGACACAGACTGGCCAACTGGATAAAAAGTCATGACCCATCAGTGTGCTATATTCCGGAGGCCCAATCTTATGTGCAAAGATTTTTCACTATTTTTTCAGAATGTAGAAATCACTTAAGACCAGTCACAATGTAAGCGTACATTCAGAGTTGTCTGCTTTCATCACTATCTAAATAACTCTTTCCCAAAAAAAACCTTAAAAGTAATAGTCATGCCTGTTTTGAAGTGAACTTTCTTTGTGTTTTTTCTTAAACTATGACAATATTGCTATTTTTGATCCTAGAAATGTATGAAATAAAATCCAGCAGAGTTGAATTTAGATGATATTGATTAAGGACAATGGTCAACAGGGCCAATAGTTTGAATAAAACATGTCTAACAGTATTTTAAAAATTAGTTATCCCATAATTAAAAATTTTTAGCAGAATGTTTTACTTTTAGTAAACATTGGGGTTTTTTCTTTTACTTTTTCAAAAGGGAAACTTTCTTTTCATTTTTCACAATGAACTTTACAGCATATTGAAGATATTTAATATGTGTTTACATATCTAAGTAAAAGTGTATGTTAATTTTTATAAAACATTTATATTTATATATGTAAACACACATACACATGTATATGTGTGTATATGTGTGTGTGTGCGTGTGTGTATATATGTTACATTTAAATGTAAGGAAATTCTGTAGCTAGTTTAAGAAAACCAGGGTATTATAAGTACAAGTGGAACATATGTGATAATGAATTTCATGGGGACTAGTAGGGCCTAAACCTTCCAGAATGAAGACAAGAAGAACATTATGGAACTGTGAACAGTTCTTAAGATCTCCACAGCCCCTCCAGGAAACATGATTATTTAGTCTCATGCTTCCTTATTAACAGAATGCTGGTAAAAAATCACACTTGCTTTCTTTCTCTCCACTGCCAATGACTGACTCGTTATCCATAGTTTCCTTTTGCACTTCACTGTGTCTTGCCCATATCCCTGATTTTGACTGTGTAAACTTTCTTGCCACATCTTTATCTCTTGGTTTACCTTATTTACATTTCTGAAAATAACTAAAAAATCTCCACAATATTGCTGACTGCTAATATATGTGAAATCAGATCAGATTAGATTTTCCTATAAAGTGAAGGTCCTTAGGCAAGAATCAGGGTCAGTTGTTCACATCTATATTGGGTGTCTTCTAGTTACAGGCCATCCTCTTGTACAATCAGCTACAGCAATGGTATATTGGGCCATGTGAAAGTCTTCTTTCACTGGTGACTTTCTTGGGGCCAATTTTCTCTAGCAGGTGATATGAATGGTACAGGCTTTGTAACAGCTCTAATTTAATATTATTTCAGTGCATAAAAACTGTCAGGAGACACTTCTTTTAAACCTCTAAACTCTTACTGAAAGATAATGACCTGAATTGGATCATATTAAAACTAATACATTTTCGTGTCTTATCTTATGATTCTGTTACTTTTATCCGTATAAAATACCTTTTTGCCATAATATTTTGTACTTTAACTTAGGACTTTTAAACCCAAATTAAACATTATTTCTCCAAGGTTTATAAATGTCATAATATGTATTCAGATGTTAATGGCTTCTGTCTTGTTTTAACCTCCATGTGCCTATTCCCCCATTTCTTTCTCTTGTTTTCAAAATATCACATCTAAAATATTATGTTCCCTTTGTATCTTGTTTCCCCCTTTAGTTCTCTGAATACTCTCTGTACTTTTCCATGTCATTTTCTTTAATTTCAATGTATCTTATAAGTTAAGCTAACTTTTACTGCTCTCATCATGATACCACCCATCATAAAAGATTTATATCAAATACCATATTGTTTCAGGACAACTTCATAATATCACAATGAGGATAGAAGTCTTCCTCCCTTGTGCTTCCTTACCATTTCATCTTTCTAATGTTACTCACTGCATTTTGCCTTTAATTGCAGTTACTCTAATAAAAAGGCTCTTTTGGTTGTAAATGACAGATAATCCAACAGGTGTAGAATAGGAACAGAAAAATGTATATATCGGATGCCCAACTGAAAGTTTCAATATTGGATGAGTCCAGATTCTCAAAAATGATATCAAGAAACTATTTCTTATCATTCTGTTTACTTTGCTTTTCTAGTGCTGGTTCCTTTGTGAGGCATTCTCTTCCTTCTGGGTGGTCCTTCTGTACCTCCAGGCTTATAGCCATACATGGTAATTTCCTACCTCTAATGTTTCACTAGATTCTCAGAATTAATATCTCTCTTTAATTTGTGTTACATCATACACCCTAAACCTTTTACTTGGGCAAAAGGATTGAAAGCAGTGGTTTTCTATTCACAGACTGCATGTTTGTTTCTGAAGTAAGGATGAAAATATTAACTCCTCCAGTATTCCTTTGATTGAATGTGGGGAGGCCGGGTATGGTGGCTCATGTTCATAATCCCAGCACTTTGGGAGGCCAAGACAGGCAGATCACTTTAGGCGAAGAGTTTGAGACCAGCCTGGCCAACATGGTGAAACCCCATTTCTACTAAAAATACAAAAATTAGCCAGGAGTTCTGGCATGCTCCTATAATCCCAGCTATTTGGAAGGTTGAGAAAGGAGAATTGCCTGAACTCAGAAGGCAGTGATTGCAGTGAGCCAGGATTGCACTACTACATTCCAACCTGGGTGACAGAGTGAGACTCCATCTCAAAAGAAAGAAAGTGTGGGAGAAGGGGAATTGGTTCTAAAGGGACAATCAAGATTCTGTTTGATAAAGGAAGGAAAGATGGAGAAAAGGTATGTTTGTATTATATGTAATAACCATAAAATAGATTGTCCCACATGGTTGAAGACCTCTATAGAATTTATGCAACTTATAGTAAATTTAAATGCTCATTAGATAGATATACAACAACATTCCCTCAGTTATATATATAACATTTAAATGTTAGGAAATTCTCTAGCTAGTTTAAGAAAACCAGGATATTATAAAAACAAGTGGAACATATGTGAGAATAAATTTTATGGGAACTAGTAAGGCCTAAATGTAATTCCATAGGGCTAGAATTAGATTTTGATGTTCTTTGTACATTTGCTTTTATTTAGACAATGATCTCTGTAATCACCTGCCCCTCTCATTTAATTGTGCCTCTTTCTTGTTCTTACCCAAAGCCTTTGGTCTCTGTTTAAGAAACCATGTTGTAAGGTCAGAAACCTACTCACAGTAATCTGTGATAGAATAATAGTGGCTTAAAATATTTCCTCTCTTTGGAATGTGTGCCTTTAAAACAAAATAGAAATTTTGAGGCAAAATTCTAAACTATTTAACTCATTCAAGAAATATTCATTGACTACCCATTATGCTCTAGACTTTGGGGCTACACAGCAAAGAAATTAAATTCCTAGGTGAGATGTTAGGCTAAGCCAACAGAGAAAAAGTGTATTATTAGTTTATTGTTGGAAGGAGCCTTACAGTTCTATGGTCCATGTGAAGATCTCAGTCCTATTTGCGCAGGAGAGGGAGTGGAGCAGTTCTGTCATGAACATCTCAATGTTTCAAATAAATGTGTTTTTTGTTTGTTTCTTTGCTTGTTAAAATACATGTTACTAAAAAGACACATAAATTATTTAAGTGCAATTTGAGAGCTGTTACCTCAAAATTGCCTAATTATCTAATTATTAATGTCTCTTTTATGTAAAACCTCTTCTTAGAATGTATGAATTTATTTTTTTTTTTTTTGAAATTTATTCAGCACACAACATATATCTGGAGCCCTACTACACTTGCATCTCAGTTTCACCTTTCATGCCTAGAAAAGGTATTCTCTGGAATAAAGGAAGCTTCTGTTTCCCCTTCTGTGATGGTTAATACTAAGTGTCACCTTGATTGAATTGAGGGATACAAAGTATTAATCCTGGGTGTGTCTGTGTGGGTGTTGCCAAAAGAGATTCACTTTTGAGTCAGTGGGCTGGGAAAGGGAGATCCACCTTTAATCTGGTGGGCACAATCTAGTCAGCTTCCAAAGAATATAAAGCAAGCAGAAAAACATGAAAAGGAGAGAGATGGGCCTAGCCTCCCAGCCTACATCTTTCTTCCATGCTGGATGCTTCCTGTCCTCGAACACTGGACTCCAAGTTCTTCAGTTTTGGGATTTGGGCTGGGTCTCCTTGCTCCTCAGCTTGCAGACAGCCTATAATGGGACGCTGTGAGCATTTAGGTTAATACTTAATAAACTCCTCTCTCTCTCTCTCTCTCTCTCCCCATATACACACACATACACACACACACATACACACACATATTCTGTCTCTCTAAGAGAACACTGACTAATACACCTTCTGAAAACCCCCATTTTTGCTTATTTTATGAATATTCTCTTATTCTTTCTCTCATCTGGATAGTGTGAGACTGAGTAGGTATAACCCTGGAACCCACTCTCTGGCTTCTCCCCACAAGCCAATGGTTGCAGTTTCCTTGCTCGTAAGATGTGTGTGTTTGTGGGTGGTAATGAAGTCAGGGCCTTTCCTTTCCACTCTTGTATTTGATTGCTGTCTCCACCTTAACATATACCGTTCTCTCTTCATTTTAGATTCTTAATACTTCCTTGAATTTGCCATGTGATTAAATATCAGCTATGATTGAATGTGCTTTGCTCTTTTACTTCTTGCCTACTTCATCAACTCCTATTAAGAGACTACTCACATTCCAGTATGTGTCACCTTCTGCCTATCTCTAAAGATAGCCATTCTCTGCATTCCCTCCTGCAACACTGGATGTTGACATCTGTTTGCCACCCTTGTCTCTAAATGCATCTGTTACCAAAACTATAACCTTTAGGAATGTATGGACTCTGTTTTATTAGCACTTTATCTTCAACAGTTAAAAAGAAAATGCCTGGTTCATAGTGGCTTAACACTGTTGGATGGATTAATTCATCTGTTAATATCTGTTAATATAATATTATTAATTCATATCTGTTGGATGGATTAATTCATAGGACTAAAAGGTTCCATTTCATGTGATACCACTAGTTTACTAGTAGCTGACTAGAGAATTGCTTCAAGAAAGATCTCAGCAAACTGACACAAGAACAGAAAATGAAATACCACGTATTCTCACTCATAGGCGGGTGATGAAAAATGAGAACACATGGACACAGGGAGGGGAGTACTACACACTGGGGTCTATTGGGGGGGAATAGGGGAGGGACAGTGGTACAGGGAGCTGGGGAGGGATAGCCTGGGGAGAAATACCAAATGTGGGTGAAGGGGAGGAAGGCAGCAAAACACACTGCCGTGTGTGTACCTATGCAACTATCTTGCAGGTTCTGCACATGTACCCCAAAACCTAAAATGCAATAAAAAAAAGAAAGATCATGAATTTGAGTCAGAACGAAGTCCCAAATTTCACTGTCCCCCACTAGTGAGGACTGTCATAGGTATAAGGTGGCACTTGGGGAGAGAGCAGCATATGTGCTTCTGATTGCCATCTGTAAGGACTTCTCCAGCAATAAAATGTTAACTTTCTCTCTTCCTATTAAAATTTCAAACACTTCCCTCAATATTATGGCCCTTATTTTCCAAGAAAATAAGTTTCTCTCTCATGTGTCTACTCATCATCCTGTGTTACCCATAAACATAGCAATAATCGCAATGTCTTATAATTTTATATATATCAGTCCATGTTTTCCAACTTCAAAGTTATGATGTTCTAAAGTGCTATATTTGGTCCACTAGTATACTACCATGTCCTAGAGCAATTATAGGCATGTTGTGGTAGGTAGTCAGTACTCAATAGATATTTTCTAAGTTCAGTATTATTTTACATTAAAGGCAGGAAAGAAATAAAAGTCCCATGACGTAAGGAGGACTTCTAGAGGGCTAATTTATGTACATAGGAGGAGAAGAGTAGATACAAATTCATGAACTATGAATAATTAAGAACAACTGCATAAAGAGTATAAAAATTATTCATGCAATTGTATTTGGGCCTCAGTTTTCTTACTAGCAAAGTGAGGAAGCTGGTTTCAGAATGTATGAGATAATTCTTGGTATCCTCCTCTCTCCCCACCTGCAAATTAACCCATATTTTAATAGTCTATACTTTTAATCTTGTGGTCAAACCAACAAAATAAATGGGCATATTCTGTAGCAAAAGGAAAAAAAAAAAGAACAAAAAAGGGACTAGTAGGTGTTGAATATATTATAATTGTTTTTGTATTCATTTCCCATTTTTTGTTCAATAACATTTCTCTAATAGTTTGTTTCAACTGGTAATGAATTGAAATAATAAAAAAATGATCATATCAAAAGGATTTTTTACTAAACCTTCCCCTTAAGGGTCCTGCCTCCCGTATAATGGAACATTCTTTTCAGTAGATTAAAATAGAATTTTAAACTGACTTCATTAAGAACATAATATAAAATGTAAGTACATCTATTCCAAATGTATTATAATATCTACATTGATATTTTTCTGTTTTCCTGAATAGAGCCTAAATGTTTTCCATAATTTAAAATTTATATATATAAATCTATCGTGTGTGTGTGTGTGTTTGTGTGTGTGTATTCAGACATGCATTGCTTAACTATGGGGATATGTTCTCAGAAATGTATCCTTAGGCAATTTTGGCATTGTGTGAACATCAGAGCACGTTTCCTCTGTACAGCATGCTACTGAACTGAATACTTAAGATGACTGAAACACAATGGTAAGTATTTGCATATCTAAAACATCTAAATATAGAAAAGGTACCGTAAAAATGCAATATGAAATATAAATAATGATACACCTGTATAGAACACTTATCATGAATGGATCTCGCAGTACTGAAAGTTGCCCTGGATGAATCAGTGAGTGAGTGCTGAGTGAATGTAAAGGCCTAGGGCATTACTGTACCCTACTAATGACCTTATAAACAGTGTATACTTAGGCTACACTGTTTATTTTTTAAATGTATTTCTTTAATTATAAATTAAAGAAATCCTACCATGAGCTTACGGTAGGATTTTAACTTTATAAACTTAATTTTTTTTAACTATTTGAGGTTTTCGTAATAACATTGAGCTTAAAACATGAATACATTGTGAAGCTGTACAAAAATATTTTTCTTTATATCCTTATTCTATTTTTTATTTTCATCTTTTTAAATACTTTTTAAAGTTTTTTGTTAAAAATCAAGTCACAAACACACACATTAGCCTAAGCCTACACAGGATCGAGATCATCAGTGTAACTGTTTTCCACCTCTACATCTTGTCCCACTAGAAGGTCTTCAGAGGGAATAACATGAATGGTATGCTCATGTTTTATGATAGCAATACATTCCTCTGGAATAGCTCAGAAAAGGACTTCCTGGGGCTGTTTTATAGTTAATTTTTTTGTAAGTAGATGTACATTCTAAAATAACAATAAAAATATAGTATAATACATAAACCAATAATCATTATTGTCATTATCAAGTATCACATACTATACATTACTATACATCCTATACTTTTATATGACTGACAATACAGTAGACTTCTTTACCCCAGCATCACCACAAGCATGCGAGCAATGTGTTGCTCTAAAATATCACAACAGCAGAACACCACTAGGCTATAGGAAGTTTTCAGCTCCATTATAATCTTGTGCAACTATTATATCATCAAATGGGTGATCGGTTAACTGACACATCACTATGTGTGTGTAACTGCATATATATTTTATATATAGGTATAGATATGTATATGTATGTATTATATCTCTGTGTGTGTGTGTGTGTGTGTGTGTGTGTTTAGGTTTTTATATAATCAGCTGAAATTGAATATGATTTCTTGGAGTATGAGAAACACGACCAAAGCAGTGACTAACAAATATGCCTAGTGTTGTTGGGAAATAATCAACATGATCACCAGCAAGAAGAGGAGAAATAAAATGAGTATGTAATAAATACACACACACATAGACACACGCACACACACATGCATGTACACCCTTTCATGATTGAAGCACACAATTGCATATGTTATATATTATATATATGTATATAAGTATAAATATGTGTATGTATGTATATGTCTGTGTTTGGGTTTTTATACACTCAACTGAAATTGAATATGATTTCTTGGAGTTTGAGAAACACTACAAAGGCAGTAACTAAGAAATATACCCAATGTTGTTGGGACATTCTAAAGATGATCAGCAGCAAGAGGAGAAGGAATACAATGGGTATGTTATAAATACACACACACATCCCTGCATGACTGAAGCACAGAATTGTAGAAATAAACATTTGTTGAGTCTCTGCCAGGTTTTGGTATCAGGATGATGTTGGTCTCATAAAATGATTTGGGAAGGATTTCTTCTTTTTGAATTGTTTGGAATAGTTTCAGAAGGAATGGTACCAGCTACTCGTTGTATGTCTGGTAGAATTCAGCTGTGAACCCATCTGGACCTGGGCTTTTTTTGGGTGTTAGGCTCTTAATTGCTGCCTCAACTTCAGATGTTGGTATTGGTTTATTCAGGGTTTTGACTTCTTCCTGGTTTAGGCTTGGGAGGACACAGGTGTCCAGGAATTTTTCCATTTCTTCCAGGTTTACTAGTTTATGTGCATAGAGTTGTTTGTAATAATCTCTGAGGATGATTTGTATTTCTATGGAATCTGTGGTAATAACCCTTTATCGTTATTTATTGCATCTATTTGATTATTCTTTCTTTTCTTTTTTATTAATATGGCTAGTGGTCTGTCTATTTTGTTGATCTTTTTGAAAAACCACCTCCTGGATTTGTTGATTTTTGAAGGGATTTTTGTGTCCCTATCTACTTCAGTTCTCGTCTGATCTTAGTTATTTCTTGTCTTCTGCTAGGTTTTTAGTTTTTTTTTTATCTTGCTCCTCTAGCACTTTCAATTTTGATGATAGGGTATCAATTTTGGATCTCTCCACTCTTCTCATGTGGGCATTTATTGCTATTTATTTTCCTCTAGAGACTGCTTTAAATGTGTTCCAGAGATTCTGGTATGTTGTGTCTTCGTTCTTGTTGGTTTCAAAGAACGTCTTTATTTCTGCCTTCATTTCATTGTTTATTCAGTCAACATTCAAGAGCCAGTTGTTCAGTACCCATGAAGCTGCGCGGTTTCTGAATTCTGAGTTTTAACTTGATTGTACTGTGGTCTGAGAGACTGTTTCTTAAATAAAACTTCAGGCCAATATACATGATGAACATAGATGCAAAAATCTTCAATAAAATACTGGCAAACCGATTGCAACAGCATATCAAAAAACTTATCCACCATGACCAAGTAGGATTCATCCCGGGGATACAAGGCTGGTTCAACATACACAAGTCTATAAACGTAATTCACCACATAAACAGAACCAAAGACAAAAACCACATGATTATCTCAAATGATGCAGAGAAGGCCTTTGACAAAATTCAACGGCGCTTTATGCCAAAAGTCCTCAATAAACTAGGTATTGACAGAATGTATCTCAAAATAATAAAAGCTGTTTATGACAAACCAACAGCCAATATCATATTGAATGGGCAAAAACTGGAAGCATTCCCTTTGAAATCTGGCACTAGACAAGGATGCCCTCTCTCACCACTCCTATTCAATATAGTGTTGGAAGTTCTCACCAGAGCAATCGGGCAAGAAAAAGAAATAAAGGGTATTCAAATAGGAAAGGAGGAGGTCAAATAGACTCTATTTGCAGACGACATTACTGTATATCTAGAAGACCCAATCGTCTCAGCCCAAAATCTCCTGAAACTGATAAGCAACGTCAGCAAAGTCTCAGGATACAAAATCAATGTGCAAAAATCACAAGCATTCCTATACACTAAAAACAGACTTAAAGAGAGCCACATCAGGAATGAACTGTCATTCACAATTGCTACCAAGAGAATAAAATACCTGGGAATACAACTAACAAAGGATATAAAGGACCTCTTCAAGGAGAACTACAAACCACTGCTCAACGAAATAAGAGAGGACGCAAACAGATGGAGAAACATTCTATGTTCATGATTAGGAAGAATCAATATTGTGAAAATGGCCATACTGCCCAAAGTAATTTACAGATTCAACACTATTCCCATAAAGCTACCAATGACCTTCCTCACAGAACTGGAAAAAAAACACCTTAAATTTCATATGCAACCAAAAGAGAGACCACATAGCCAAGTCAATTATAAGAAAACAAACAAACAAAAAAAAAACAAACAAACAAAGCAGGAGGCATCACACTACTGGACTTCAAATTATACTACAAGGCTACAGTAATCAAAACAGGATGGTACTGGTACCAAAACAGAGATATAGACCAGTGGTACAGAACAGAGGCCTCAGAGGCAACACCACACATCTACAACCATCCAATCTTTGACAAACCTGACAGAAATAAGCAATGTAGAAAGGAGTCCCTGTTTAATAAATCATGTTGGGAAAACTGGCTAGCCATGTGCAGAAAGCAGAAACTGGACCCCTTCCTGACACCTTACACTAAAATTAACTCCAGATGGATTAAAGACTTAAACATAAGACCTAACACCATAAAAACCCTAGAAGAAAATCTAGGCAAAATCATTCAGGACATAGGCATAGGCAAGGACTTCATGACCAAAACACCAAAAGCATTGGCAACAAAAGCCAAAATAGACAAATGGGACCTAATCAAACTCCACAGCTTCTGCACAGCAAAAGAAACAGCCAGGGTGAATCAGCAACCAATAGAATGCGAAAAAATTTTTCAGTCTACCCATCTGGCAAAGGGCTGAGAATCTACAAAGAACTAAAACAGATTTACAAGACAAAAAAAAAAAAAAACTTGCCCATTCAAAAGTGGGTGAAAGATATGAACGGACACTTTACAAAAGAAGACATACATGAGGCCAACAAACACATGAAAAAATGCTCATCATCACTGGTCATTCGAAAAATACAAATCAAAACTACATTGAGATACCATCTCACACCAGTTAGAATGGCGATCATTAAAAAATCTGGAGACAATAGATGCTGGAGAGGATGTGGAGAAATAGGAACACTTTTACATGTTGGTGGGAGTGTAAATTAGTCCAACCATTGTGAAAACGGTGTGGCAATTCCTCAAGGACCTAGAAATAGAAATTCCATTTGACCCAGCAATCCCATTACTGGGTATATATCCAAAGGATTATAAATCGTTCTATAAGGACACATGCACATGAATGTTCATTGCGGCACTGTTTACAATAGAAAAGACCTGGAACCAACCCAAATACGCATCGATGATAGACTGGACAGGGAAAATGTGGCACATATACACCATGGAATATTATGCAGCCATCAAAAATGATGAGTTCCTGTCCTTTTTAGGGACATGGATGAACCTGGGAACCATCATTCTCAGCAAACTGACACAAGAACAGAAAATCAAACACCACATGTTCTCCCTTATAGGTGGGTGTTGAACAATGAGAACACATGGAAACAGGGAGGGGAGCATCACACACTGGGGTCTGTCAGAGGGATATAGGGGAAGGGCAGCAGGGGTTGGGGAGTTGGGGAGAGATAGCATGGGGAGAAATGCTAGATATAGGTGTTGGGGAGGGAGGCAGCAAATCACACTGCCATGTGTGTACCTATGCCACGATCTTGCATGTTCTTCACATGTACCCCAAAACCTAAAATGCAATTTAAAAAAAGAAAGAAACATTTGTTTGGAAGAGTGTCGATATTCATGTCTTGGTCTTTACCACATATTTTTATTTCTTTATCAGTAGAAATCACAATTTTAATTGTTTCCAATGTATAAAACCTATTTCATTAGGCAGTTATGAAGCCTTTGATATGCCTTCTGTAATTCAAGGCTGTGACCTTCAGTGTATTGTGCTTCTTTCTTTCCACCTTCTTCCTTTTCCAGAGGCTGAGGCTGAGTTGGGCCACTTTTGTCAATCAGAAAGTGTATAACAATTGTGGAATGATAGACATTACTAAATTATATTGTACAAATGTGATTTATTCATGCATGAATTTATTTATTAATTACAATAGTTGGCTGAGCTAATGGCAAATACCAAGAAAAAATTAGGGGACAAAAAGAAGGGAAAAGATAGAGAATTTGTCTCTTAACCTCTCTTCTACCTGAGATAGCATTTTAGGCAGCAATTGTATTTCTCAGTTACAAAAAGCATATAGGTAAAAATATAAGCTACTCCTGTGCCATTTTTGAAAACCCAATTCGATTGATGTATTATAATATTTTTCTCATTTGCCAAAGTATACTATCAACTACTTATACTTTCAGAATGGTGACATGCAGGGATAATTAGCTCTAACACCTGCAGCTTGATACAGTTCCCAGAAATAGGGAAAAAAAAGTTAAGGAAGGCCAGATTGAAAAAGCATTGCTAAAATATTGCCAAACTTGGTATGAGCTCTAAAGCTTCTGCCAATTCCAATGTGTCCATATCCATAATCTCTGTCTGAAGATGAGGGTTGAGTGCAGTATGCAATACATGCTTAACTGCGTCTTTGAGATGTAAGATATGAGCCAGTACTCTCCAGGAGGTGAGATAGCAACTTCCTCATTAGGCATGACATATGCTGGGATTCTGAAGCAAAAAAGTGAAGAGCTCTAAGGTCACAGAGCTATTGGCTTACCCATTTTAGTAAGTTACATTGTTTTTCCATCTCAGCTCTGCAATCTAGCCTTAAGTCTAACCTTTGACCATGACTTTGCCTTAGCCATGGAGGGTAAGCTCTTCAGAAAATAGACAAGTACTTTTATGGAAGAAAAAAGTAAGCAGCATTCCTGAGATACTGCCGAAGGAATAAAGCTAGCAAGAAATAACTCTCTCCTGTGATGTGCAATAAGAAGTTCAAATAATACACTTGAAGACAGGGAATGAAAGGAATCGGTATTCCTTCCCCTACCACAATGGATTCTGCTTTCTAAACCTACTATTTCTTATAAATGAAAAGGTGAAAGAAGAAGACTGTCATGATTTTTAATTTGTTTCTTTAAGCACAATCTCTTCAGTTGAATTTAGCATTGATCCTTGGAAGATTGGTATTTCATATATAATTTTGAAATATTTAAATAATTATAATTTTAGATTGACATACTGTGGCAAAAATAAGACAGAATGGTTCCTTATAATCTTGCCCAGTTTTCTCCAATGTTACCATTGGTGAAAATATCTTACCTAATTACCGTATGATATCAACATTAGTAATGCATTCAGAGGGGGTGAATATTTTATTCTCTCCGTGGGGCTACTTTTTTTCTTCATGTACACAAAGATCCTATGAACAGAGGCTGTTTTGGTTCTGAGGGTTACTGAAAATAGTCTACACACTCTCACTCTTAGAGTGTATAACTACGTATTAGTTGGAAATTCTAGAGATTTGTAGATTTAAACATGATATCTTAAGGTGGAATTTTGGTGCTTATAACCATTTAATTAATTAATAATGCCACTCAGATATCTTTGTAAGCCTCATCTCTGCATTCCTAGCCATTTTTAAGTGGGTCAAGGTTACTTCTGAGAGCATTAGAAGCCTCCCTATAAGAAAATCGACCAGACAAATGTGTGTTTTCAGTTTGATACATACTGATTTTGTTCACTAGGATTTTCCTTCTTCAGAAGGAACATGTCTGTCATTTTCATGACAGAGAAAATGTAGCCTTTGTATATAGACCTCTGAAGAAAAAAATTAACAGTGATGAATAGTGAAATTATTCTTAAACTGATCCATTTCTTCAGTGTTTATGTCAAGTTAGGACTAATTAGTTATGACTAATTAAAAGTATTAATAATACAAAAAAAGTTATACCAATTAGAATATCATTACAACATATGCTATAAGTCTGAAAACCTGTGCCTGATGATGCATTCATTTGAATACCGAAACTTTTTAAGTTAGTAGAAAATGTCTTCCAATTCTGACCTTCATGTATTTTTTTCATATTTCATCCCCAGAAAGGTTTTCATGTTATTACTTTTCTGAACCCATTTATATGCCTTTGGTCTTATTTTTCTTTAAAGTATTCTTAGTTTTATATTGCACTCTACTGCGACCATCTGCCAAATAGAAAGCACTCTGCAGATGTAGTCTATATTTTATATATTGTTATATTCTAGCTCAGCAAGCTGTATTTTTAGATATGGGCTCTGTGTTTGATGAATGATATTGAACTTAATTTCTCATTTTTAGTACACATTTGGCTCTAAATGATAATAACATAAAATGAGTTCATATGCAGTTTCTAAGATGGGGCAACTCATATGTGTACCATGAAGATAATTTACTTCCTTTCTCCTAAGAGAAAGGGATTTTTAAAAATCTTTTTATTTATTTAATTTTTTGAGGTGGAATTTCACTCTGTCGCCAGGCTGGAGTGCAATGGCATGATCTTGGCACACTGCAACATCTGCCTCCCAGATTCAGGCAATTTCCCTGCCTTAGCCTCCTGAGTGGCTGGGACTACAGGCACACATCACTATGCCTGACTAATTTTTTTATATATATATTTTAGTAGAGACGGGGTTTCACCATGATGGCTAGGATGGTCTTCATCTCCTGAATTTGTGATCCACCTGCCTCAGGCTCCCAAATGCTGGGATTACAGGTGTGAGCCATTGCATCCGACCAGAAAGGGAAGTTTTTAAATATACAAAGATTAAGTTTTTGGTAGAAATAAGAGTATAGCAAAGAAAAGAAAAGAAAAGAAGAAAGGAATTTACAGCTGTTTATTCTTCAGCTCGAGTGATGAAAGCAAATTTACCAAAGAATACAGTCAAGTAGCTCAGCGGAGTTTATAATACATTTTCTATGCCCTGGAAATTGCCCAGTGGTTCCCATCTATTTTCCAGGTGGCTTCAGAATTGATTAGGATTTTGGCAGGAGCTGCACATCACCCATCTCCTCCTATGTCAGCTTGGTTACCAGTTTCTTGACATTAGCATTGCCACTCATACTCCCACCCTGAAGCCTCTCATAGTCTCATACTAGTTTAGTTTCATGCCTGCTTGGATGGTTCTTATGAAAGTAAGACAGAATATTCATAAAATATTAATGCAATGCCCACCACATTATAAATGTTCAATAAATACATACATGCTACTCATTGTATAAAATAAGGTAATGGACCTATGCTTTTATGGATAGTAAACTGTGGGATATGTGTATCTGCAGAGATTTGTCCAGTAATCTTAAGAGCTAGCTAAAGATTACACACTAGCACTTGTGAAAAGAGGCATTAGCTGATACCACACTTTTAGCTATTAGTACAAAATCATTACATGACTGCTGGCTCATCGTTGCTGAGGAAGCTAATTGCAGGAACTAATTTTATTGAGACAAATTTTATGGTATAGAAATAAAATATTGTGCTTAGTTTATGAAAGCAGAAATCAAGAGACTAGGTACCAAGGGATAAAGTAGGTAACATCAACCCCTGACACATTTATTTGTTATTCTTCTGTCATTGAATACCACCCACACTTCAAACAAGTACAGGTGTTTTGCATTCCTGTCTCCTTCTTGCTCCCCACAAAAAAAACCCTTTGGAGAATCAGTTACACTATAGGACAGGAAATATGAGTTTGCAAAGTGTAAGGCACTGAGGAACCTTCTCTGTAAATCAGCACACTGTAGTGCACAGAACTGAAATACAAATGGCCAATGTTTTTTCCGTACAAGTAGCATTTTTTTACTGTTATGTGAATTTATTGTCTGCAAACTCTGCCACAGCCCCAGAAACTGAACTCCTGTGTTTCTCCATAGAAGAATATGGTGATAATCTTAACCCTGTCTTCAAAAATATATTATATGCAGCTTTCTACAAAAGGAAGGAAATGTATTGCTTTTTCTATGCTAGTTAAGCTTGGATCTTCCTGGTCCATAAAATGTCAGTAGCTATGAATCGTACTGAAATCTGCTGCATCGTTTTGAGATGATTCTTCTGTACACTGGGGATTTGGCTTTGAAGACAACATTCTTTTTTCTGCTTGGGTGATCAGCATTCATTTTTTATAACTCCACAAATAAAAACTATGCTACAGCCATGAAGAATGGTATTATTGAGATAGAAACAGAAACCAGACAATAATGATTTTGACCACATGAGTAAGCATGGTAAAACCTTTTTTCTTCCTGCCACAGTTACATATAAAAATTTAAAATATAGCTCTCCTAATGCCTAGTAACAACAGGGGAAATAAAATGCATGGTATTTTATCTCATTAGCTTGTAGTATCATCTTTACTTTGGGAAAAGATGCAGAATGGCCAATGGATAATTGTGTGCATATTTTTAATTACAAAATTATTTTATGCAAATTATAGACAATTTTGAAAAAATAAACATATATAAAATATAATTAAGAACTCCCAGTTTGTATAACTAAAACTAGACCTGTTTTCCCTACCTTAAGCAGCCAGAAAATTTGGCAAAATATATGATGCATTTGATTTCAGACATTAAACAATAGGCAACACAAGACTGTGCTTTAAAGATAATGGAAATAAGACGAGGCCTTGGCTTTCTGTCTGGAGGCATTTTCCAAATTATAGTGCAGAAAACGGGACCATGAAGAGATCAGTTGAGAAAACAGATATTGAAGTGTAGGAAGGTAAGTCAGGTAGAATTTGCAGAGCAGATGGTAAGCCTGGAAAGAGCTCCAATAATCTACATGGGGGGCCCTTGACTTTGTTGCTGGGAAGCGAACAATACTTATATTTGCAGAATTCTATACAGTATTATTGGCCTACTGGAGCTCTATTGGAGAGCTGTAAGGTACATAATCACTGAGTTTGCTCAAGATTAAAAGGTGTTAGGTCTCTTTCCAGTCAGAGCATCTTGTAGAGACTACATAAATGTTTCACCATTGTGGAAGAGCTAAACTATAACTAGAGTAAGGGCTACACCTACAGCAGTCATGAAAAGATAAAATTTATCCAAATTTATTAAATTGCTTACCAGAACAAAGTTCAATACTTAAAAAAAATTACACAAACTCAAAAACAACCATTGAAAAGTTACTAGAAATTAAAAAGCAGGAAAATGTGATGTAGCCCAGGAGAAAAACCATCAGCTAATAGAAAAAGATTCAGAAATGACAGAGATTATTATATTAGCAAACAAGAACTGTAAAATGGCTACTATAAATATGCTCAATTTTTTTAAAAACATGAATATAGTGAATAAATAAATGGAAGACCAAAAAAAAAAACAACAACAACAACAAATAGAAAGTTTAGAGCTGAAAAATCCAATACATTAAATGAAAACATTAACTAGGTGGGATATAGATCAGAGAAAACACTAGAAAAAAAATCAGTGAACTTGAGTAAATACCACTAGAAACTATGTAAATTGGAGCACAGAGAGAGAAAAAAATATTGAAAAGATAGTGTGGTATTGGCATGACACCCATACAGAAATGGTCGTTGACTATTGACAAAGGTGTCAAAATATTTCATTAAGAAGGGAAGTTTTGAACAAATGATACCTAAACTAGATATTTGCATCAAAGAATGAACCTCACGTTTTAACTTATACCACTATCAAAAATTAAAGTGGA
Source organism: Callithrix jacchus (assembly GCF_049354715.1). Lineage (NCBI taxonomy): Eukaryota > Metazoa > Chordata > Mammalia > Primates > Cebidae > Callithrix > Callithrix jacchus. Next base: position 135,830,466 of record NC_133502.1, on the reverse strand, counting down.
TAGAAGAGAAAAATCTTTATGAGTGTGAGGTAGACAAAGATATTTTAGACAGTTTTCAAAGAGCAAGTCATGAAAGAAGCATACTGACACATTTGACTTTATTAAAATTAAAAATTTTTATTCTTAAAAAATACTTTTTTAATGAAATGAAAATGTAAACCCCAAATTGGAAAAACATTACAATACTTATCTCCAGAATATATAAAGGACACTTACAACATAACAATAAGAAGACGAATAGCCCAATTTAAGAAAATGTGTACAATATTTGGATATGAATTTTATACAAAAAGTGATCATGGCTAATAAGCACATGAAAAGGTATTCAACATATTAGTCATCAGGGCAATGAGAGTTACAGGCAGTGAGATAAAACTGTGCAACAACTAAAACGATTACAATTAAAAAGACAGTACCAATTTTGACATTAGTGGAACAAGTGGAATTCTTAAATGTTGCCACTACTTTTGAAGACAGTGGCAGTTATTCTTTTAGTAAAGTCAAACATTTACACTTGTAAACAGGTTTTCTACTTAGTATTTACCCAAGAAAACTGAAAGCATATATTTTCACAGATACTTGTGCAGATATATATATTTTTATGATTCAACTATATATTTCAGATGAGAAAACACAAAGTTTAAAAGCTAAATGTTACAGAAAGATATACCATGAAAGCAGTAACTAAGAAAGACTAGAATAGTGACATTAATATCTTTCTTCATAATTTTTAGAAACTGGAAACAACCCAAATGTTCAGAAATAAATAAGTGAATAAACAAATTTTAGTATAACCACAATGAAATGCTACTTAACAATGAAAAGGAAAAAACATGGGCATACCTCATTTTATTGTTCTTTACAGACTTTTTTTTATAAATTAAATTTCATTATGAGATATGGAGTGAGATGGCCACAGAGAAGCCTCCACCAAAGCTCCCTCCTGCAGGAACACCAAATCTTAAGAACTATATACACACACAAAATGTACCATGATACCAACCAAAAATCAGGTGAGCAACCATAGTACCTGGGTTTAACTTCATATCACTGAAAGACAATGAGGAGCATAGGAAAGACAGTCTTGAACTGCCTTTCCTCTCCCCCATCCCCTGGCAGTGGCCACATGGCTTGGAGAGAGAATCTGTGCACTAGGGAGAGGGAGAACACAGTGGCTTAGGGACTTGGCATTGAACTGAGTGCTATCCTGTCACAACAAAAAACAAAGCTATGCTGGGCTCAGCTGGCACTCAACCACAGAAGGAGCATTTGGACCAGCCCTGCCCAAAGGAGAATAACCCATCTCAATGGTTAGAACTTGCGCTTTGGCAAGCCTCATCACCACAGACTAAAGGGCTCTGGGGTCCTAGATAAACTTTAAAGATAAACTTTAAAGGAACTCTAGAATACAAGGACTGCAATTCCTACACAAGTTCTAGTGCTGGGCTGGTCTTTTAGGCAGGGGACTTGGATGGCATGTGGTCTAGGGAGACATCAGCTGGGGTGGATAAAGGAGTGCTTGTTCAACCTCTTCCTTACCCCCAGGCAATGCAGTTGGCAGCAACAACAGTAACTCCTTCCTTCTGCTTGAGGAAAGTGAACAGTAAAGTGCTTTGTCTTGCATCCTGGATATCAGCTCAGCCACAGTAGAATACGGGCACCAGACAAGCCATAAAGGCCTGCATTCCAGGCCCTACCTCCCAGATGACATTTCTAGACTGATACCAATCCTACTGAAACTATTCAAAAAAAAATAGAGAAGGACAGAATACTTCTAAAACTCAGTCTACAAGGCCAATATTATCTGGATACGAAAAACAAAGACATATTACAAAAAAAAAAAGAAAACTATAGGCCAATATCTCTGATGAATATCAATTTTCATTTTTTTCAAATCCTCAATAAAATACTAAGCAAACAAAATTCAAGAATACTTTAAAAAAGATCATTTGTTATGAGCAAGTGGGATTTATTCAAGTATGCAAAGATGTTTTATCATATGCAAATCAATCAATATGGAATATCTTATCAACAGAATGAAGGACAAAAACATATGATCAATTAATGCTGAAAACTCATTTGATAAAATTCAACATTTCTTCATGATAAACTCCCCAAAAACTTGATACAGAAAGAACACACCCCAATATTTAAAAAAAAAAAGTTGCACATGGCAGACACACAACTAGTATCGTGCTGACCGGGTAAAAACTGAAAGTTCTTTTTCTAAGATCAGAAATACAACAAGGGTACCCACTATCACCACTGTTTTTCAACATAATACTCGAATTCCTAGCTAGAATAATTAGACAAAAGAAAGAAATCAAGGACCTTCAAATTGGAAAGGGAGAAGTTAAATTATCCTTGTTTGTATATAATATGATCTTGTATTTAGGAAAATCTAAAGACTAACGAAAAGAACTGATAAATTCAGGAAAGTTGCAAGATACAAAATCAACATACAAAATCAGTAGCATTTCTATTTGCCAACAATGAACAATGTGAAAAATAAATTTAAGAAGTAATCCCACCTACAATAGCCACACATAAAATTAAAGACCAAGGAATTAATCAAAGAAGTGAAATATTTTTACAATGAAAACTATAAAACACTGATGAAAGAAATCAAAGAGTATACAAAAAATTGGCATTATATTCCATGTTCATAGATTAGAAGAATCAATGTTGAAATGTTCATATTTCCCAAAGCAATCTATACATTCAACATATTTCCTCTCAATGTACCAGTGACATTCTTCAAAGAAATAGGAAAAAAAAAAATCCTGAAATTTATATGGAACCACAAAAGACCCAGAATAGCCAAACTATCCTGAGTGAAAAGAACAAAACTGGAAGAGTAACATTACCTGACTTTAAATTACACTACATAGCTATACTAACCAAAACAGCATGGTACTGTCATAGAAACAGACACTTAGACCACTAGAACACAAAAAAAAAAACCACCGGGAAAAAAAATGCGCACACCTAAAGTGAACTCATATTTGACAAAGGTGCCAAGAACATACACTGGGGAAAAGACAGTCTCTTTAATAAATGATGCTTGGAAAATTGGATATCTATATGCAGAAGAATGAAATTAGATCCTTGTCTTTCTCCATATACAAAAATAAAATTGAAATGGATTAAAACCTTACATTTTAGATTTCAAATCATGAAAGTATTACATGAAAACATTGGTGAAACTCTCCAGGATATTGGTCTGGGCAAAAATTTCTTCAGTAATACCCCATAAACACAAACAACAAAAACAAAAAAGAACAAATGGGATCAGATCAAGTTAAAAAGCTTCTTCACAACAAAGGAAACAATCAACAAAGTGAAGAGACAGCCCCCAGAGTGGGAGAAAAAGTTTGCAACTACCCATCTGAAAAGGGATTAATAGCCAGAATATACAAGGAGCACAAACAACTCTATAGAAAAAAAATCTAAAAATCTAATTTTAAAATGAGCAAAAGATTTGAATAGACATTCTTAAAAGAAGACATGCAAATGGCAGACAGGAATATAAGGTGCTTGACATCATCTATCATCAGAAAAATACAAATCAAAACTACAATGTGGAGAAAATGGAACATTTGTATACTGGTAGTGGAAATGTAAATTAGTATAACCACTATGGAGAATAGTTTGGAGGTTCCTCAAAAAACAAATAAATGACAACAACAACAAAATAGAGCTACCATATGACCCAGCAATACCAAAAGAAAGGAAATCTGTATATCTAAGAGATATCTGCACTCCAGTGTTTGTTGCAGCACTGTTTACAATAGCTAAGATTTGGAAGCAACCTAAGTGTCCATCAGCAGATGCATAGATAAAGAAAATGTGGTACATTTGCCCAGTGGAGTGCTATTCCACTACAAAAAAACAAAAACAAAATGATGAGATCCAGTCATTTGCAACAACATGCATGGAACTGGAGATCATTTGTTAAATGAAATAAGCCAGGCACAGAAACACAAACACAGTAAGTTCTCACTTATTTTGGGGATCTAACAATCAAAACAATTAAACCCATGGACATAGAGAGTAGAAAGATGGTTACCAGAGGCTGGAGAAAGGTATTGGGTGATTAGGAGAAAGTTGGGATGGTTAATAGGTACAAAAAGTAGTTTGAAAGAATGAATAAGACCTAGTGTCTGATAGCACAACTGGGTAGCTATAGTCAATAATAATTTAATTGTAGATTTTTAAATAACTGAAAGAATATAACTGGATTGTTTGTAACACAAAGGATAAATGCTTGAGGGGATAGATACCTTGTTTACTATGAATATTATGCATTGCATACCTGTATCAAAGTATCTCCTCTACCCCATACATATATGCACCTATTATGTACCCACAAAAATTAAAACTTAAAAAAGAATAAATTTCTAGTAATGGAATAACTAGGTTTGTGGTAATGCTTGCATGGAGCAAGTCTTGTCACCATTTTTTCAGCAGTGTGTGCTCATGCTTGTTTTGTGTCTCTGTGTCAGGTGATCATTAGCATTTTTTAGTTATAAAGTATTTTTAATAACAGTATATGCATTTTAGACATATTGCTGTGACACAACATACTATATTATAGGGTAAACATTACTTTCATATGCACTGGGAAACAAAAAAATTCCTGTTACTCACTTTATTGCAAAATTTGCTTTACTGAGACCGTCTGAAACAGAACACACAATATCTCCATAGTATGCTTTCATTAATATGTGCAAAAACACTGATAAATCTCAGAAACATGCTGAGTTAAAGGAAGCCATACCAAAAAACCGATGACATTGATATATCTCAGGAACATTTTGAGTGAAAGAATCCCTAAATATGACTATATTCTTTGTATATAAAATTCCAGAAAATGTAAAACGAATCTGTGGTGACAGGAAGCAAATCAGTGGTTCTCTCTTGCCACTTGGGGTATGCTGCTTTCAGGACTATCTCTGGGTGACACACTAAGAGAAAAATTTCTATGGGGTTGTTGCAAAGGGTAGGAGTAAGCATTTTGGAAAGATAGAAATGATCTGCATCTTGTTATGGTATGACTCTGTATGTCAAATTCATTGAAAGTATGACTTATTTTATGTTAATTATACTTCAAAAATTTTACAAAGATAACTACTTATAATTTTATAGTTAGTGGTAATCACCATTAACACATTATATATTCTTAATCCTATATATTTATATGTATAAATTTTTATGTTACATAATTTAAAATTGTTTTCATGCAGGATATTTGTTTTGAGCACTGTCACATTTTCTGCAGCTTTATTTAGAATGGACTCCTAATAATGGAAGTACTAACCAGTTGTAATATTTGAACTGTTTCAAAGTTTTTGAATGTGAATTTATCCAAACTTGTGAATATATCCAAATGAATTTTTAGGCATTTCTTGCAATTTAAATTTCACTTTCTTTTTAATATTTGATTTTAAGTTCAGAGGAGGAAGTGCAGGTTTGTTATATATTCATGTCATGGGGGGTTGTTTACAGATTATTTCATCACCTAGGTATTACGCCTAGTAACCATTCATTGTTTTTCCTGATCCTCTCCCTCTTCCTACCCTCCACCCTCCAAAAGGCCCCAGTGTGTGTTGTTCCCCTTTGTGTATCTATGTGTTCTCATCATTTTAGCTCCCACTTATAAGAGAGAACATGTGGCATTTGATTTTCTATTCCTGTGTTAGTTAGGTAAGGATAATGGCTGCCAGTTCCATCCTCTTATATTTTTAACTAAGAATTGCCTAGAACTGGTCACATATATGATCACTGCTGTCTAGGCTCCCTCTGTCTAATAATAGCCCATCTAGCAAACTTAGGTCTTGCCTTGAAGGATCACTGATGTATATTACAAACTGTAACTGCTTCCTTAGGTCCTCTTTAGGAACTAAGTATGGTTGCACACATTATTTTCAGTACAAATTCCTGTGTCTTATATATTAGATCTGAGTGATGATCTGTTATAAAGTATCTGAGGTATAAAAATGTTTCAAATTGAATGGGGCAAAGAGGATAATGAAATCACATGCTGAATAGTTCTAGCTGGGAATACTGAATTCTTTTTAAAACTATTGACTGAACTGTTATTTTAACTCTGCTTCTGATGAACACACTTTGGCTAAAACTTACACAAATAGCACAGTTTACTTTCCTCTCTTTTCCAGTATTTGAGTCCTAGTCATCTGTCTTGCAGCTTGAATCACTTGGGAAGAAACAATGCAAAGAGAGCATTTACCTCACTTAGGAGAATGCAGCAGTTAGAGCTGTTGAAAACTGCAAACTTTCTTTGTGGAAAGACCATTGCTGCTGCTGAATCAAACAATTTGCTCTTTGGACATTGCAATAGTGTGGTTATATGGCTGAACATGGACGAGTCTCTGAAGCAGAAATACATTTAGGTTTTTAGAGTGAGTTAAATGGACCATAACAATAATTCAAGTACACATTTCTCAAGATTCTGGGCAGAATTCTGTGTTTCAGTTTTCGTTGCCAATTTATGGAAACAAGTACATTTCTTATTCAAGAAACTAAACTGCCAAGACCTTTTTAAAAAATGATTACTTCACCCCTATAAGCTGTCATTACTCCTTAAGTTTGGTGTTGTGTTTCAAAGAAATTACTACCACTTACAAAAACACTAGAGTTGCAAATACCACCAGTGAAACTGAGTATATAAGAAAACCTAGTAGGCAGCATGGCCACCCTGGCACCTCCAAGAACAGAGTACAGAAATGTAAGAAGGCCTATACAAAAATGAAGTCAGCCTAAGCTCACATATTAACACAAGAACAGGATTCCTGAGCTTCTTATAGATGTTTCTCACTGACACACTTGCAGAAAAGGTACTATTAATTGAACATCAGTCACATGCTAATTCATTGTGCTAAATTAATTACATTCAATATTTTATTCATCCTTTCCAATAAGTCTGTAAAGAAGTGGCATAAGGAAATTGACGCTCAGCATATGTAGGCGGTTATCTGAAGCACATCAACAAGTGGTAGAAGCAAAGTATTCCTAGATCTCTTTAAATCCCAAACTCCCTCTTTGTTTTGTGAAATCCTACTAGTTTATAATTTTCAGGTTTCTTTTGATATATAGGAAAGCCAAATTTGGCAGTCTTGAGAATCTAAGGATGATAAAGAAATAAGGAATAAAGGTATGTTACATACATCAGCAATAGTATAATTAAGGTTAGTTTAAAATGCTGAACATCATTCATTCAATAATTCATTCACTAGCTATTTATATAAAACACCTATATTTTAATAATTTCCGATGAAAAATCTGTAGTCTCTTAGGAGAGATATTATTACTCAATAAGAAGTCCTCTGTAAGACCTTTTTATAGTCCCTATTTTAACAAAAACACAATGGTTATACTTTACGAAGTCGTATTTTGCCCCAGGTACTGTGCTAAACACTCAACTTACCTTGCCCCGTTTAACTTGTAGTCTAAGCCTGACAGGTAGGTAGAATTATTTGCATTACAGTAACAAAGTTTTTTTTTAAGTTCATTCATTCATTCAACAAATATTTAAGGAACACATTTTATGTGCCAGATACAGAAATTCTAGAAGTGAATAAAACAAAACGCAATAATACAGGGTTGCATTATTTTATTAATTCGGTGTCTTTTTCAGACTGATGAGATAAAGGTAACATTTAAGCTGAAAGCTGAAATCTGAAGGACAAAAATAATGAACATTACAGATAGAACTAAAGTAGCTAGATCATAATGGGTAAGAAGGAGAATGTTATATGAAGAATATATAAGTATGGGGAGATCATACAGGTCATTGTGAGCCTGGTGGAGGGATTTAAATATTTGACTTATGATGAAGAATCAAAAGAGAGATATAAACAGGGGAGTAAATGACAATTTAAATTTAAAAAATAACACGCTGGATGCTGTCTGTTGAATGAATTATATGGAGGAAATTAGAAAGTTCTTACAGTGATTCAAGCATTATATGATGGCGGTCTGTGTGTGGACAGCATTGGTAGAAAGAAAAAGAGGGAGAGGGAAACACCCTTGGGGATGCTAATAATTGAATGTCTGCTGAGTAAGAGAGAAAAAATAAAAAATAACGTAGATTTTTGGTATGATCACTGAGTGTGTGGTGATGCCCCCTCTAATTGACTTGGGGAAGAATAAAATAGGACCCGGTTGGGGTTGGGGGTGCAAGAGTTCTTTTTTAGCCTTATCAATTTTGAAATCACTAATTTGCCCAAGGTTGCTCAAATGGTTGCTCTAGAACTTAAGGCCAGTTTTATCTCATAATCAAAACCTGAGCTCTTGAGCTCCTGCATTGCCACTAATATCCAGTTCCTGGCTGAAGGTTCTCAGTTCTTAAAGCTTCATTAACTCAATGGTCATCCTATTTTATTTGGGAAAAGCTTCAGTTTCAGTGATATCTTCACTTCATCACTAGAAAAATCTTCATAAATGAGTATATTTATGCCATATTTTTTCACTTGTAAAGAACGTTATCCAAGAAGTAATTGAAAGCATGCAAATGGGAAAGACATAAATAGAATTTTAGTCTTGCCCAACCTTAGTTAATATGAAATACAGGTATCCTATTAAAATTACATTCTTTATTCTAATCAAAGTTTTATGTAAGGTTGTAATTATGAAAATAAAAAAAAATTACAGTTAAAACAGGGATGAATTTGTCCTTTCAGTGTGAAAATACAGGTAGTAACTTCCTTGGTGAGAACATGTAAGAGTAATCTCTGGCTTATAAATGATTTTAGAAATAATATATTAGAAATATTCTTTAGATTAAACTAGACAGAAAGAGGAGAAAAGTAGAAAGGCAGATAGAGTGTTTTAATGCTATCATCATGAAACAAATTACTCTTATTTTTGTCTTTAAGAAAGATGTGAAAAGACGGCTCTAATATGTTATTAGCTAAATCCTGTATCTCCATCTTTTATAGTTAATAGGATTTATTTTTTTGCTTCATATTTATGCCAGGGCTCATTTACTACTAAAACAGAAAATAGGAGGCTCATAAATACCATGTTGCCATAACATACCTCTTAAGTGGAAAATTGTCACAGTTTTAGAAAAAAACACACATCAATGTCTGCCAGTACTGGTCTAGTTTCTGTTTATAGTTGTGATGAAAGAGTCTTTTGGATATGCTTCTGAAAGGGGAAACTTTCAAATGTAAGTTCGGGACTCATACAGTTACCAAAATTCCAAACATCCCACTACACTGGAAAAAAATCTTTCATGTCAATAGAGATTGATTCTTAATTTTATTATTTCTTTCTGGCCCAGATAACAGACTGTTAGACTGTAGAGCCCAAACGATGAGTGTCCACATAGCTAAAAAATAGTGCATTTGTTTCCAGTTCTGTCTGTTTTCATTAAAGGGCAATAAGCAGGGCAGGAAAGAACATTTCTATATGTGCAAAGGATGTTTATGACCAAGGGGACTTCATTTCTGTGTGCCTCATACAAATGGCTCTGATTTGCAGAGAAACCTTGCAATTTCAGTAATGCATTATGGCAGTTCTGGTGGCTGATTACTTAAGGGCCTTTGTGAAAGGATGACCTCAACCATCTTTTGTAACCTTAAGACACATCACTTCAATCTGTTTGTTAACAGCTGATGTGGGTCAGATATAGCTCAAAGCCAAAGGGACTGACATTAAGTGAGAATCTATTCAGAAAATATTTCACATATGTGTATATGTATGCATACATATATAAGTATACAATCTTTCCTTTTCTTATTGTTGACTTATTATAAATAGTATATTTTGTCAACTATAAGACTATACGTTTGTTCACAATGTATTTTAACCAGCTAAACAAAAATATTTACGAGCATTTAAAAAATAAACTTTTCATTAAGGTATAACATATACATAGAAAAGTACACAAGTCATTAATGTAGAGCTTGATGAACTTTCACAAATTGAATATACTATTTTTTAATAATCACATCCAGATCAGTGAAACATTACTAGCACCTTAGAAGCTACACTCGCTCTGCCTTCCAATTAACAATCTTTCCTCCCTAAATATAATTTCTATTTTGACTCCTGACAATCTAGGATAGCTTATTTTCTCCTGTTTTTGAACTTTGCATGAATGAAATCATACAGTATATATTATTTTCTACCTGCTTCTTTTTCCCTCCTATTTCCAAGATCCATCAATATTGCTTAATGACATAATCGATTTTTATTTTCATCTTGATCCATTGATTAAATTGCCCTACAGAATGGTTTTAAAAATTTATATACCCCAACTGTCCCAAGAATGATAGCTTTTAATTATCTCACCATCACTGGGAAATTGTCAATGCTATAAAAATACCAGTCCAGTGTATGAAATACAATGGCATATATGATTTCTTTCTATTTTTTTAATTATTTGCCATTCGTATGTATTTTATAAATCATCTATTAATGTACTTTACCTTTGTTTTGCTATTGTAATATATAATTTTGTTATTTTTAAATAATTTTATATATTATAGACTCAGTAATTTAGCATTTGTTCTGACAATATTTATTGAGTGTCTACTTTGTGTCAGGGAATTTGCAGGCCACTGTCATTAAGACAGCATCTCTGCCCTCATAGAGCTTATATTGCAGCCATTTTTCTGCTATACTGAGCATTCTTTGGGTTTAAATCTGAGACCTGATTATTGCACTTGCATAGACCTTTATAACCTGTTTTCTCATAAATTTGAAATGCAGCATTTAAATTATCTTGAATACTAAGTGAATATTTAGAGTGTACAGATTATTGAATAAGGTTCTCTAAGAAGTGGACAAATCAGTGACCAAGATTTTCTAGGGATGAGCATCCTGAATCCTTCTCAACACTTCCATCTTTTTTCTTTTGTCTTCCATGAGCAGGCAAGTTCCTCTATTCAGGATATAGAAATAATTAAAATGTCCTCCCTTAATTTTATCTTTGCTGTGCAAAGAAGATGAAACGTATAGTTTTGATGGCTATAACTTAAAGTCATATATATTCAATATTAAATTAACTGTGTGAGAAGCCTATAAGGTTGGAGGCTAAGAGAAGCTTCTGCAACCTCTACTACAGTAAACAAATTAACCCATTTCCTTTGTTTCCAATATGCTTGCAGCTGAAGGTAGGGTTGACCCCTGAGGTGTTAAAACCCTGGCTTTACCATTAAAACCTGTACCCAGTAAATTAACTAGGCTAAGATTATAATATGAGAAGCATGTCATCCCCATTGGCCAAGACTTTAATACATCCTGCATATTTCTATCATATCCTAATTTCCACTAGCCTAAGAAGCTGAAGGTGCAAATTACTTAAAATTAAAAGTTATGACCTAAATTTCACAAATGTATGCCTCTGCCTGCCTTGCAAACGAAATGTAGCTGCCTCTTTAAAGACTATACAGTTAGTTTTAGAAGTTCTCTCTCACACTCTCTGATTTCATGGATATTCACATGATTTACATTTACCTATGACATCCTCTGAGGCAAATATTAGGAAGAGGGATGCTAGATTAATGTGAGATGCTTACTGCACTTTTTGGTTGATGTTCTTTGTTTGTTAGAAAATTATTTTGAAATGGACTTTATAAATTTAAGAAATTCATAATGATTCAGGTTTGATATTTTTCATTACTTTAATGAAAAGTCTATTGATTTATATATACACAGCACACTATTATTCAGCTAGAAAGTACATAGGTCTGGCTTTAATATCTATAGTCTGTAATAAAAATAATTTCATTATTGATGCTTTTGTACTTGTGTCCATTCAAAAAGCAAATGCTTCTGATATTTTTTAAAGAATATAGTAACTACCAAAGATATGTTGACTTTTAAGATATCAAGAAGTTTCAGGCCAGGCAAGGTGGCTCATTCTATAATCCCAGAACATTGGGAGGCTGAGGCAGGCAGATCACAAAGTCAGGAGTTTGAGGCTAGCCTGACTAACATGATGAAACCCCATCTCTACTAAAAACAAAAATACAAAAATGAGCCAGGTGTGGTGGCATGTGCCTGTAATCCCAGTTACTTAGGAGACTGAGGCAGGAGAATCACTTGAACTTGGCAGGTGAAAGTTTCAGTGAGCCAAGATTGCAGTACTGCTTTCCAGCCCAAGTGACAGAGCAAGACTCTATCTTAAAAAAAAAAAAAAATCATGCTATCATGCATTTTCATTGACCAAATTTGAAATAATGATCAAGAGGGGCATTTTTATTTATTATGAATGATGTAGTTCAGATATCAGTAAACCATACTGCATAAGTCAAATATACCCCTTTGCCTTTTAGAATGGCCTATGAGCTAAGAATAAATTTAAAATGTTTAGTTAAAATAATATTTTTGATATGAAAAACTATATGGTATTCAAAGTCAGATGTCCATTTATTTTGAGTGTCAATTCAAATTGTGAATATCCAGAAGATTCTAACACATCCAGTGGACCACTGCTGCACTCATCCATATACTTCTTGTCTATGGCTGAACCCTGATACTAACAAATAATTTATCTCTTTGAAATAGTCTTTTACATTCTATTCTGACTGACAAATAGAATCAGTCTTCAGCAGTATTATGAAGTTAGTTCTTATACTACTTTCTGCCTTACTGACTTGTGTGATTCCCACTACCTTCCCACCAGTTGTCCATTCTGTAACCTCCCTATCCCAGCAAAGATGGGTTCGACTTTACACCTTCTAGTATGGCAGAAGTGACATTAAATTTATATTAAAATATAATTTTCAGACATATCTATATCAGTATGTCTATATGTAGGTAGGTAAATATGTGTGTGTAGTAGGTAAATATATATATATATATATCATGTAGGTATATATAGGCAAATATATATGCTATGTATGTACATATCTGTATATATATATATACACACATGAATATATACATATTCTATTATTGTGTAGATACATTTAGATAATATGTATATACATTTGTGATACATACTTATGTACACTAATATATGCATAAATATTATATATGATACATATTTGTCACAAGAATCCTTCCCAACAAAAGTATCTTAATTAGTTCATTTTCATAATGCTATAAAGAATTGCCCATGACTATGTAATTTGTAAAGAAAAGAAGTTTAATTGACTCACAGTTCAGTGTGGCTGGGGGGCCTCAGGAAACATAATCATGGCAATAAGTTAAGGGGTAGCAAGGAACCTTATTCACAAGGCAGCAGGAAGGAGAATGAACCTAACAGGAGAAACTATCAAACACTTATAAAATCATTAGCTCTCATGAGAACTCACTCAGTCACTGTCATGAGAACAGCATTGGAGAAACCACTCCCATGATTCAGTTATCTCCACCTGGTCTCTCCATTGGCACGAGGGGATTATGGGAGTTACAATTCAAAATGAGATTTGATTGGGATACAAAGCCTAACCATATGATATCACCCCCTGGCTCCCCAAAATCTCATATCCCTTTCACATTTCAAAATAAATCATGCCTTCTCAACAGTCTCCTAAAGTCTTAATTCATTTCAGCATTAACCCAAAAGTCCAAGTCCAAAGTCTCATCTGAGACATTGGAAGGCCCTTCTGCCTATTAGCCTGTAAAATCAAAAGCAAGTCAGTTACTTCCTACATAAAATGGGGATAAAGGCATTGCATAAATACACCCATTACAAATGGTAGGAGCTGGCCAAAATGAAGGGGCTACAGGCTCCATGCAAGACGGACATCCAGAGGGATGATCAAATCTTAAAGCTCAGAAATGATGACCTTTGACTTCATGTCTCACATCCAGGTCGTGCTGATGCAGGAGGTGGGCCCCCACAGCCTCGGGCAGCTCCAACCATGAGGCTTTCTAGGATACAGCCCCCTCCCAGCTGATTTCATGAACCTGTGTTGATTATCTGTGGCTTTTCCAGGTGCACAGTACAAGGTATAGGTAGACCTGCCATTCTGGGTTCTGGAGGATGGTGTCCCTCTTCTCACAGCTCCACTAAGCAGTATTCCAGCAGGGACTCTGTGTAGGGGCTCTGACCCTACATTTCCCTTCTCCACTGCCCTAGCAGAGGTTCTCCATAAGGGTTCCACCCCTGCAACAAACTTCTGCCTAGCCTTTCAGGCATTTCTATACATCCTCTGAAATCTAGGTGGAGGTTCCTAAATTAATTCTTGACTCCTGTGCACCCAGAGGCCCAACACCACATGTAAGCCACCCAGGCTTGGGCTTGAACCCTCTGAAGTGATGACCTGGGCTGTAGTTGGTCCCTTTTAGCCAAAGCAGCTAGACCCTGGGCCCAGCCCATGAAAACATTATTTTCTTCCTAGGCCTCCAGGCCTAAGATGGGAGGGGCTGCCATGAAGACTTCTGACATGCCCTTGTGACATTTTTCCCACTGTCTTGGTAATTAATATTTGACTTCTCATTCCTTATGTACATTTCTGTAGGCAACTTGAGTTTCTCCTCAGAAAATGGGTTTTTATTTTCTATCCCATTTCTATCCCATTGTCAGACTACAGATTGTCACATCATCCTGACTTCTTCTTAGCCCTCCATGCTGTTCCAACTTCTGCCTCTTAGCCAGTTCCAATTCTGCTTCCACATTTTTGGATATCTTTATAGCAAAATTTGTTGTATGAGTTCATGTTCATACAGCTATAAAGAAGTGCCCAAGACTGAGTAATTTATGAAGGAAAGAGGTTTCATTGACTCACAGTTTAGCATGGCTGGGGAGGCCTCAGGAAACTTACAATCACTGATAATGAAGGAATAAGGGGAAATGAGGCACCTTCTTCATAAGGCTGCACAAAGGAGAGTGCCTAGTGAATAGGGGGAGGGCCCCTTATAAAACCATCAGGTCTCATGAGAACTCACTATCATGAGAACAGCATGGGGAAAACTGCTTCCTGATTCAATTATCTTCACTTGGTCTCTCCCTTGATATGTGGGGATTATGAGGATTAAAATTTAAGATGAAATTTGGATGGGGACACAAACCCCAACCATATCAGTGTCTATGTCCTACTCCCAAGAACCTAAGAGTATATTATGTGGTAAAAGAGATTTTGAAGATGTGATTAATGTTAAGGACCTTGAGATGGAGTGAGTATCTTTATTATCTGGATGTGTCCAGTAAAGCCATGGGTCTTTAAAACCACAGAAGCTGTTTTTAAGTACCAGTCTTCATCAAACTGTGTCAAGCAATCAAAAAGGCGAAATATTTTCAAACTAATTTTACACAGTCAACATTACTCTGATACCAAAGCTAGACAAGAACACTAGAAGAAAATGAAATTGCAGTTCAATATCCCTGAAGAACATAGATGCAAAAGTCCCTAACAAAGTACTGGGAAACCACATTGAACAACACATTAAAAAGCTATTAACCATGATCAAGTAGGATTTGTCTCTGGGATGCAAAGATGATTCAGCACACACAAAGGAATAAATGTGATGTGTGACGTTAAAAGCATTTGACAAAATTGAATATCTTTTCGTAGTAAATATTCTCAACAGAAAAACAAGAAATACCAAATGTTAGTGAGGGTGTGGAGAAAAAGGAACTCTTGCATACTCATGATGGAAATGTAAATTGGTACAGCCATTATGGACAACAGTATGTAGGTTCCTCAAAACATTGAAAACAGAACTACTGTATGACTCAGCAATTCCACTTCTGGATATATATCAAAAGGAAATAAAATAAATATCTTGAAGAAATATTCTGCATTCCGATTGCAGCACTACTAACAATAGCCAGATATAGAATCAACCTACATGTTATCAACAGATGAATGGATAAAGAAAATGGGGGCCATTGGCTCATGCCTATATTCCCAGAATTTTGGGAGGCTGAGGTAGGAGGATTGCTGGAGCTCAGGGGTTAGAGACAAGCCTACGCAATATAGCAAGAACTCATCTCTACTAAAAACCAAAAGATTAGCTGGACATGGTGGCATGAGCATGTAGTCTCAGCTACTCAGAAGGCAGAGGCAGGAGGATGGCTCAAACCTGGGAGGTGGAAGTTGCAGTGAGCTCTGATTGTACCATGCAATCTAGCAGAGGCAATAAAGACCCTGCCTTTAAAAAGAAAGGAAAAGGTGGCATGCATATGCACACACAGGTACACACACATATGCAATGAAATATTATTTCTGAAGAAAGAAATCCTGTTGTTTGTGACAACATGAATGACTCTGGAAGACATTATGCTGAATGAAGTAATCCAGGAAGAGAAAGAACAAACTACATGATTCTACTTATATATGAAGTCTTAAAAAGTTGAGTTTATAGAAGCAGAGAATGGAATGGTATTTGCCATTGGATGGAGATGGGGTAGGAAAATTGGAGAGATATTTTCCAAAAGGTAAAAATGTTTCAGTTATGCAGGATGAGTGAGTTCTGGAGATCTGATGTACCTATAGTTACTAATACTAAATTGTACCTATAGTTACTAATACTAAATTGTAAACTTGAAATATGCTGAGAGAGTAGATAGTCAATGTCCTTACACCACACACACACACACACACACACACACACACACACACAGTGATAACATTGTGAGATGATTGATGTTAATTAGCTTGATTGTGGTAATAATTTCAAAGGTTATACATATATCAAAACATCACATTATATATTCTAAATATATACAATTTGTTAATTATATGTAATTTGTCAATTATACCTCAATAAAGCTGGAAAAAGTATTTCCCCTTTAAAGACATTTTGACCTTCATCTGGTAATTTATTTGAAGACCAACATAATAGAGACGTTCTTCAAAAACCCTTTGATCACATCTGATGGTGTATGAGTTCACTACTGTCAGGAAGCTCGGCAGCAGGCATTATAGCAGCTGCTTAAAACAGTTTTGTTGGCACATTTTCCCCAAAATATTTACTGCATTTTACTTCTGATGGGTAATTAGGAATATGGCATGCTTTTCTTAATATTATTTTATAATATTAGCATACAATTGAGATTTCAAAGGAAAAAATAAAGTGTTTGAGATCTCCCGTCTATGAAAAAGATTTAAAGTTATTCAAGATTTGGAGAAAGTGACTACTTGACTAACCCATTTTAGAGTTTATCCTGAAGGGTTTTATACCTTCTACCTATTCTATATATGCCATTCTATATATGTCTTAGGCTTTTGATCTGTTATACCAAAATATATGAGACTGGTTTATTTATAAAAGATAAAAATTCGCTTCTCACAGTTCTGGAGGATGAGAAGTCTAAGATCAAGAAACTGGCAGTTTCAGTGTCTATTGAAATCCTGGTCTCTCCTTTCAAGATGAAGCCTCGAATGCTGTGTTCACTGGTAGTGGAAGGAACAGAATGGCAGAAGGGCCTAACTGTTTTTTTTCTAGACTTTTCATAGGGTAATTAATTCCCCTCAGGGCTCTGCCCTTAATGACTTCATCAACTCCCAAACACCCCCACTTCCTAATACTAGTACACTGGGGATTAAATTTCAACAGTGGGATTTTTTTTTTTTTTTTGAGACAGAGTTTCACTCTTGTTACCCAGGCTGGAGTGCAATAACGCGATCTCAGCTCATCGCAACTGCCGCCTCCTGGGTTCAGGCAATTCTCCTGCCTCAGCCTCCTGAGTAGCTGGGATTACAGGCGCACGCCACTGTGCCCAGCTAATTTTTTGTATTTTTAGTAGAGACGGGGTTTCACCATGTTGACCAGGATGGTCTTGATCTGTTGACCTCGTGATCCACCCACCTTGGCCTCCCAAAGTGCTGGGATTACAGGCTTGAGCCACCACAACATAGGAATTTTTGTAGACACATTCAGACCTTAGAAATATGTGACTGTGATAACTGGAAAATTGGAGGAAGTGAAATAAATTGCTTTTCATTTTTCAAAACAAAAAAGGCTCACCCAGGGGAAGATGGCTGAAAGGAAGCTTCTCTGGAATGCAGCTACCACCAAGTGAGACAGAACCAGAGTGATATCCACGTCTCTGAGCGAAGTACCAGTTTTGTTTTAAAGGGACTGTTGAAAAGCGGGATTAACCCTCCAAAAAAGGCAGGAAAAGCAGCCCAAAGGCATTCAGTCAAGGCAAGGTGGGGCACTGCCCCACCTGTAAAATATATCAACAACAGAGGATTGGAAGGATCCAGTTCTCTGAATCAGATACAGCAGTTCACTCCGAGACTTAGGCAGCACACAGACTAGGAAAATGCTTTCTTGCTGAGAACCACCCAGAGTTGCAGACTCGGGCGACAGTCCAGACCGGCAGCCCCAGCCAGACAAGTGCCTTGTCAGCACAGACCACGGTGGAGATTTGGACTAATACCAAGAAAGCTTTCGAAAAGGAAATGCCCATCCCACAGAAGGGAGAGTTGAAAGCAGGGAGGGGGATATGACCAGATAGGCCCCTCCCCTGCAAGATCCAGCAACTGGAGTCCCTCTCCCAGGAGAGTTTCACAGTTAACACATTCTCCATCCGGGAACAGAGGGCTCAGCAGAAGGAAAGAGCCCACCATTGGGAAGGTGGGACTAACCCCACCAGTACGGAAACCAGGTGAAGAATAAACAGCAGCCTGGCTGGGACGGAGGCAGCCCAGCAGTGCCTCCAAAGGCAGACAATGGACAAACTGTTTCAAGTGGCACACTGACACCTGCATTTAAAAAAAAGCCTTGCACAGGAGAAATAATCCCAACTTTAACAGAAAGAGCGTCCACTCAGAGAAGATGGGAACAAACCAGTGCAAAAAGGATGAAAATGTCAAAGTCCAGAATGCCTGGATGCCCTCTTTCACCACTCCTATTCAATATAGTACTGGAAGTTCTAGACAGAGCAATCAGGCAAGAAAAATAAATAAAGGGTATTCAAATAGGAAAGGTGGAAGCCAAATTGTCTCTATTTGCAGACAACATGATACTATACCTAGAAGACCCCATCGCCTCAGCCCAAAAACTCCTGAAACTGATAAGCAACTTCAGCAAAGTCTCAGGATATAAAATCAATGTGCAAAAATCACAAGCACTCCTCTACACCAATAACAGACTTAAAGAGAGCCAAATCAAAAACAAACTGCCATTCACAATTGCTACAAAAAGAATAAAATACCTAGGAATACCACTCACAAGGAATGTAAGGGACCTCTTCAAGGAAAACTACAAACCACTGCTCAACGAAATCAGAGAGGACACAAACAAATGGAGAAACATTCTATGTTCATGGTTAGGAAGATTCAATATCGTGAAAATGGCCATACTGCCCAAAGTAATTTACAGAATCAATGCTATCCCCATCAAGCTACCATTGACTTTCTTCACAGAACTGGAAAAAACCACCGTGAACTTCATATGGAACCAAAAGAGCCCGCATAGCCAAGTCAATTCTAAGCAAAAGGAACACAGTGGGAGGCATCACACTACTGGACTTCAAATTATACTACAATGCTACAGTAATCAAAACAGCATGATACTGGTACCAAAACAGAGATATAGACCAATGGAACAGAACAGAGGCATCAGAGGCAACACAACATATCTACAACCATACAGTCTTTGATAAACCTGACAAAAACAAGCAATGGGGAAAGGATTCCCTGTTCAATTGGTGTTGGGAAAACTGTCTAGCCATGTGCAGAAAGCAGAAACTGGACCCCTTCCTGACGACCTTACACTAAAATTAACTCCAGATGGATTAAAGACTTAAACATAAGACCTAACACCATCAAAACCCTAGAAGAAAATCTAGGCAAAACCATTCAGGACATAGGAGTAGGCAAGGACTTCATGACCAAAACACCAAAAGCATTGGCAACAAAAGACAAAATAGACAAATGGGACCTAATGAAACTCCACAGCTTCTGCATGGCAAAAGAAACAGTCACTAGAGTGAATCAGCAACCAACAGAATGGGAAAAAATTTTTGCAGTTTAACCATCTGACAAAGGGCTGATATCCAGAATTTACAAAGAACTCAAACAGATTTATAAGAAAAAAACAAGCCCATTCAAAAATGGGCAAAGGATATGAACAGTCACTTTACAAAAGAAGACATACATGAGGCCAAGAAACATATGAAAAAATGCTCATCATCACTGGTAATTAGAGAGATGCAAATCAAAACCACATTGAGATACCATCTCATGCCAGTTAGAATGGCAATCATTAAAAAATCTGGAGACAACAGATGCTGGAGAGGATGTGGAGAAATAGGAACACTTTTACGCTGCTGGTGGGAGTGTAAATTAGTTCAACCATTGTGGAAGACAGTGTGGCGATTCCTCTAGGCCTTAGAAATAGAAATTCCATTTGACTCAGCAATCCCATTACTGGGTATACATCCAAAGGAGTATAACTCGTTCTACTATAAGGACACATGCACATGAATGTTCATTGCAGCACTGTTTACAATAGAAAAGACCTGAAACCAACCCAAATGCCCATCGATGATAGACTGGACTGGGAAAATGTGGCACATATACACCATGGTGGCACATATACACCATGGAATATTATGCAGCAATCAAAAATGATGAGTTCGTATCCTTTGTAGGGACATGGATGAATCTGGAGAGCATCATTCTCAGCAAACTGACACAAGAACAGAAAATGAAATACTGCATTTTCTCACTCATAGGGGGGTGATGAAAAATGAGAACACATGGACACAGGGAAGGGAGTACTACACACTGGGGTCACTTGGGGGGAATAGGGGAGGGACACCAGGGGGTGACCTGGGGAGGGTTAGCCTGGAGAGAAACGCCAAATGTGGGTGAAGGGGAGGAAGGCAGCAAAACACACTGCCATGTGTGTACCTATGCAACTGTCTTGCATGTTCTGCACATGTACCCCAAAACCTAAAATGCAATAAAAAAAAGAAAGAAAATTATTCTGGCAAACTGACAGAAGGAGGCTTCAGAATATGGGTAATAACAAACTTCTCTGAGCTAAAGGAACATATTTTAACCCAATGCAAAGAAACTAAGAACCTTGAAAAAAGATTAGATGAAATGCTAACTAGAATATCCAGCCTAGAGAAGAACATAAATGACTTGATGGAGCTAAGAAACACAGCACAGGAACTTAGTGAAGCCTACACATGTTTCAATAGCCAAATCAATTAAGCAGAAGAAAGGATATCAGAGATCAAAGACCAACTCAACGAAATAAAAAGATAAGGCAAGAAAAGAGAAAAAAGAATGAAAAGAAATGAACAAACCTCCAAGGAATACAGGATTATGTGAAAAGACCTAATCTATGCTTGATCAGTGTACCTGAAGAGGATGAAGAAAATGAATCCAAGCTGAAAACACTCTTCAAAATATTATCCAGGAGAATTTCCCCAACCTAGTAAAGCAGGTCAACATTCAAATACAGGAAACACAAAGAACACCACAGAGATATTTCTCAAGAAGAGCAATCCCAAGGCACATAAACATCAGATTCACCAGGATTGAAATGAAGGATAAAATGCTAAGGCCTGCTAGAGAGAAAGTTCAGGTCACCCACAAAGGAAAGTCCATCAGACTCACAGAAGATCTCTCAGCAGAAACCCTACAAGCCAGAAGAGATGGGGGACCAATATTCAACATCCTTAAGGAAAAGAACTTTCAACCCAGAATCTCATATCCAGCCAAACTAAACTTCATAAGTGAAGGAGAAATAAAATACTTTATGGTCAAGCAATTACTGTGAGATTTTGTCGCCACCAGACCTGCCCTACAAGAGCTTCTGAAGGAAGCACTAAACACAGAAAAAAATATATATATATATCCAGTACCATCCACTGCAAAAATGAACCAAATGGTAAAGACCAACAATCCAATGAGGAAACTGCAGAAACTTGTTCCAGTTCTGCGTTCATTGGTCTTTGTTGGTTTAAAGTCGATTTTATCAGAGACTAAAATTGCAACCCCTGCTTTTTTTTGCTCTCGATTTGCTTGGTAGGTCTTCTTCCATTCCTTTATTTTGAGTCTATGTGTGTCTTTGTGTGTGAGATGAGTCTCTGGAATTCAGCACAGCAATGGGTCTTGACTCTTTACCCAGTTTGCCAGTCCTTGTCTTTTGATTGGGGCATTTAGGCCATTTACAGAAAATCAATAAGGATATAAAGGACTTGAACGCAGAACTAAAACAAGTTTCTGCGTTCCTCAGCCAAAGGGCAAAACAAAAACCAGTAACAAAATGGCAGGATTAAATTCACACATAACAATATTAACATTAAATGTAAATGGCCTAAATGCCCCAATCAAAAGACACGGACTGGCAAACTGGGTAAAAAGTCAAGACCCATTGCTGTGCTGAATTTCAGAGACTCATCTCACACACAAAGACACACATAGACTCAAAATAAAGGAATGGAAGAAGACCTACCAAGCAAATCGAGAGCAAAAAAAAAAAAAAAGCAGGGGTTGCAATTTTAGTCTCTGATAAAATCGACTTTAAACCAACAAAGATCAGTAGAGACAAAGAAGACACTACATAATAATGAAAGAATCAATACAACAAGAAGAGCTAACGATCCTAAATATACATACATCCAATACAGGAGTGCCCAGATAAATAAAGCAAGTTCTTAATGACCTACAAAGAGACTTAGGGTCTTGTGCAATAATAGAGGTAGACTTTAACACTCCACTGTCAACATCAGACAGATCAATGAGACAGAAAATCAATAAGGATATAAAGGACTTGAATGCAGAACTGGAACAAGTGGACCTAATAGATATCTACAAAACTCTCCACACCACAGCCACAGAATATACTTTATTCACAGCACCACATCACATTTACTCTAAAATTGACCACGTAATTGGAAGTAAATCACTCGGTAGCAAATTCAAAAACCAGAAATCATAACTGTCTCTCAGACCACAGTGAAATCAAATTAGAATGCAGGATTAAGAAACTAAGTCAAAACATCACAACTTCATGGAAACCAAACAAGTGGCTCCTGAATGTTGACTGGGTAAACAATGAAATGAAGACAGAAATAAAGATGTTCTTCGAAACCAGGGAGAATGAGGACACAACATACCAGAATCTCTGGGACACATTTAAAGCAAAGTCTAGAAGGAGATTTATAGCAATAAATGCCCACATCAGAAGCGAGGAAAGATCTAAAATCAACACCCTATCATAAAAATAGAAAGAGCTAGAAGAGCAAGAAAAAAAAAAAACTCAAAAGCAAGCAGAAGACAAGAAGTAACTAAGATCAGAGCAGAACTCAAGGAGATAGAGACTCAAAAAATTAATAAATCCAGGAGTTGGTTTTTCTAAAAGATCAACAACATAGACAGACCACTAGCCAGATTAATAAAAAGGAAAAGAAAGAAATCAAATAGATGCAATAAAAAATGATAAAGGAGATATCACCCTTTTCTGTGGCTGATCCCACAGAAATACAAACTACCATCAGAGATTACTACAAACAACACTATGCACGTAAACCAGTAAACCTGGAAGAAATAGATATATTCATGGACACTTGCACCCAACCAAAGTTAAACCAGGAAGAAGTTGAAACTCTGAGTAGACCAATAACAAGGACTGAAGTTGAGGCAGCAATTAACAGCCTACAAACCAAAAAAAAACGCAGGTTCAGATGGGTTCACAGCCAAATTCTACCAGATGTACAAAGGGAAGCTCGTAACAATCATTCTGAAACTATTCCAAACAATACAAAAAGAGGGCATTCTCCCCAATTCATTTTATGAGACCAACATCATCCTGATACCAAAACCTGGCAGAGACTCAACAAAAAAAGAAAACTTCAGGCCAATATCCATGATGCACATAGATACAAAAATCTTCAATAAAATACTGGCAAACCGATTGCAACAGCACATCAAAGAGCTTATCCACCATGATCAAGTAGACTTCATGCCAGGGATGCAAGGCTGGTTCAACATACACAAGTCTATATACATAATCCACCACATAAATAGAACTAAAGACAAAAGCCACATGATTATTTCAATACATGCAGAGAAGGCCTTCAACAAAATTCAACAGCCCTTTATGATAAAAAAAAAACTCTCAATAAACTAGGTATCAACGAAACCTATCACAAAATAATAAAAGTTATTTACAACAAACCCACAGCCAATATCATACTGAATGGGCAAAAACTGGAAGCCTTGCCTTTGAAATCTGGCACAAGACAAGGATGCCCTTTCTCTCCACTCTTATTCAAGATAGTATTGGAAGTTTTAGCTCGAGCAATAAGGCAAGGAAAAGAAATAAGGAATTAGGAAAGAAGGAAGTCAAATTGTCTCTATTTGAAGATGGCATGATTGTATATTTAGAAGACCCCATTGCCTCAGCCCAAACTCTTGTTAAGCTGATAAGCAACTTCAACAAAGTCTCCGAATACAAAATCAATATGCAGAAATCACAAGCATTCCTATACACCAATATCAGACAGAGAGGCAAATCAAGAGTGAACTCCCATTCACAATTGCTACAAAGAGAATAAAATACCTAGGAATACAACTAACAAAGGAGGTAAAGGACCTCTTCAAGGAGAACTACAAACCACTGCTCAAGGAAATAAGAGAGGACACAAACAGATGGAAAAACATTCCATGCTCATGATTAGGAAGAATCAACATTGTGAAAATGGCCATACTGCCAAAAGTAATTTATAGTTTTAATGCTATCCCAATCAAACTACCAATGACCTTCTTCACTGAACTGGAAAAAAACACTTTAAACTTCATATGGAACCAAAACAGGGCCAGCATAGCCAAGACAATCCTAAGCAAAAAGAACAAAGCTGGCAGCAACACACTGCCAGAACAAGAAAAAATCAAAAAAACCCATCCAAAAGTGGATGAAGGAAATGAACAGACACTTTTCAAAAGAAGACATATATGAAGCCAACAAATGTATGAAAAAATGCTCATCATCACTGGTCATTAGAGAAATGTAAATCAAAACCACATTGAGATACCATCTCACGCCAGTCAGAATGGCGATCATTAAAAAATCTGAAGACAACAGATGCTGGAGAGGATGTGGAGAAATAGGATCACTTTTATACTGTTTGTGGGGTTTTAAATTAGTTCAACCATTGTGGAAGACAGCATGGTGATTCCTCAAGGACCTAGAAATAGAAATTCCATTTGATCCAGCAATCCCATCACTGGGTATATACCTAAAGGCCTATAAATTGTTCTATTATAAAGACACATGCACATGCATGTTCATTGTGGCACTGTTTACAATAGCAAAGACCTGGAACCAACCCAAATGCCCAATAATGATAGACTGGACAAGGAAAATGTGGCACATATACACCATAGAATACTATGCAGGCATAAAAAACGAGGAGTTTGTGTTCTTTGTAGGGACATGGTTGAACCTGGAAACCAACATTCTCAGCAAACTGACACAAGAACAAAGAATCAAACACCGCATGTTCTCACTCATAGACAGGTGTTGAACAATGAACACTTAGACACAAAGAAGGGAGCATCACACACTGGGGTCCATTGAGGGGGCTATGGGAGGGATAGTGGGAGGGATGGTAGGGGAGGGATAATGTGGGGAGAAATGTCAGGTATAGGTGATGGGGGGATGGTGGCAACAAACCACCTTGCCATGAATGTACCTATTCAACAATCTTGCATGATCTGCACATGTACGCCAGAATCTAAAGTACAATTAAAACAGCAACAACAACAACAACAAAAAACTTACCCTTGCATGGATATTGCTAACCTGACAAAAACAATATTCCTGCCTTCATTTATGGCTTCAATTTCTGTTGTCTATTCATATTTTATAAGTGTAGGTAAAAATAATTTGCAATCAATTTATTTTGATTTTAAAAACTTTAGAAATAGTCTTCTATTTCAAAAGTAAAACAGGTTTGTTTTTTAAAAATTCAAACTATTGCAGAATCATGTCGTAGAAATAAAAGTTTTTTTTTCTTTTTTTCTTCTTGTCTCTATGGTCCCTTGAAGTAACCACTATTAACACTTCGGTATGTGTCCTTCCATGTCTATTTAGAGGGCATTATTTGTTAAATATGTTGTTCTGCATTTTGCTATTTTCATTTAACAATACATGATACTATTGTCTTCCCACATCAAGTAGATAGGTATAATGCAATCTTCTTACAAGTGCCGCATATTCTCTTATGTGGCCCTATTGTGTTTTGTTTAGTCATTTTCATATTGAAGGACTTTCAGAACTTTCCTAGGATTTTGTGTTGGCTAATTTAAAGTATGCCATAAGAAACACTCATATGAGCAAAAGTTTTAAGTTAAATATCTACACATAATAATTGGTTGAAAGCATGTGCATCTGACATTTTGACAGATAAAATTGCTCTTCAAAGACTTTTCTAAATTACATTCCTATAATCAATATATGAGATTGTACATTATCTTATCTCAAAATAGATAAGATAATCATTTGAGATAAGACATTTTCTTATCTCTGCATTCTGTACCATCTATATTTTATTACTTAATCTTATGTGAAGATGACATCACTTTTTTTATAATTTTGCTGATTTAAAAGAAGATTCAATAACTTTTCTAATGTTTATTGGTCATTTGTATTTCTGCCTTCATGAATTGCTTATCTATATACTTTTTTCAACTAGAAGTCTTGGGTTAGTTTGCTTTTTATTATTGGTCCATATGAACAATTTCTATGTTGTTTGACTTATTGTTGAACTGAAAATTGTCTCCAGCTATCATGTTAGAATATTGAAGTATGTTTTCCCCTACCATTTTATTAACAATGGTTTCAGTCTTTTAGAATTATATATTTTGCATCCTTCCTAGAAAGGATATACCCAAAGATTCTAAAATAAGCATTATTTTACTTTTCTCAAATATTTTTATAGTCTTGTAAAAAAACTATTTAGCTCATTAATCCTTCTTGGATTTTCAAATATTGGCTTTAGATGGCAGATGTACATGTTCTAGATTTCACAAAAGTAAAAATAATGTTTTAGGTGTATCAATATATGTGATTATACTGAATTTTGAAATAGCCTTGAAGCTATGTAAGTATTTCAAGAACATTTTTCTGCCCCAAATGTTTTACCAAAATCAACGGAAAAAACAAAATGAAAAGCAAAATATGTATCTCCCACTTTTTAAAAGACAGAAATATACAAATGCACTCAATTAAACAACACAAATTATAAAATGAATATGCTATGTAACCATCTAAGTTTTCCTAGCTTTTTACACTTGTGAAAAGCAAGAAATAATATAAATGAAATCTGAACTACATCCACTGTTTGAGAGAAAAGTTACCTGTGAAGTATGCTTCTTTCTAGCTGAAATGATGTTTGTTTTAGCTTAAGGAATGTTGAACAAAGGATGTTTCATCTTGAAAAAGACCTATCCTGCAATCATACTAGATCTTTTAATCTGGGAGGCATCTCACCAAGATATTGGAAATTCGCATGGACTAAAAATAGCTATTAAACTTCAACAAACCTAGCTCTCAATTTTTCTGTTTTAAAAAGCAGAACTCTCTGCTATTTATGCACATAATAACCAGTATGAATGCATGCAAAAAAGATTTTCCAGGGGGTTTATGTAATGAAATATTTTTAAAAAACAGTTTTAGAAAGAGAATTGTTAAGAATTGGAAGAAACTGTAGAAATTGTCTAGAATGTATTCAAACTTAAGTTCTAAATCTTCATTCTTTTTTGAAAAACTATCCATTCTAGAAAAAAAAATTATTTTTAATTAAAGATTCATTATTAGGAAGAGCCTTACCATGTCAGTGTGTTCTAAAAAAAAACTTAAAAATAGTTTTAGGGTAAGTGTTAGAATATCCACAGTCAATCCATAGAATGAGAATATAAGAAAGATAATAATAAATTTTTACCTTCTACAGAATGTAATTAAGAAGTATAATTCATGAAAACTCATAATTCAATGAGTTTTCAGATTAGATCATAAATTGGAAACATATATGCAAACCATTAATTTTTCTTTACATCATGATTTCTTAACATGCATGTTGCAATGCAACTGGGATGTTTTACCTTCATAACTTCTAAGATTTCTGGGCAACACTAATTGTTTGGTGTTTCTGGAACCCCTCTTTCTTTGGGAAATGGTTCTTCTCATACTCTGTGGTTCTGATGGGGTTACCTGATAGATGAGTTGGCCCTTCGTGTTGCTCCATTCCTCTATCTACCCATAGCGATTGCTATAAGGAATTGACCCATGACCAACTAGGATTAATAAGGGTATTTCAATCAGATTTGACACATGAAAGATGGGGATTTTTGGTCTCTTTTTCTTTAGAATTGTTTAGCTGTAAGGTGAAAGACAGGTTGGTCTGTGGTCATCTTTCTAATCATGTGTTGAAACTTTGTCTATGGCATGAGAGAATAAGAGAAAATGACAAACTGAACATGAAAGTGTAGAAATAGAGAGTGAAAGTTCTATGGCATAACTTGGAATCAGGGCAGTTGCATCCTTAAGTTTCTTCTTTAGTAAGCAAATGATGTCTACCATTTTTCTCAAGTTAGTTTAAGTTCTATTTTTAGCATTTGGGAAATGCACTCTAGCTTCTGTGAGTAGGAAAACATATGAAATGCATATCACCTCCTGTACATTCCCATATAAAACCAATATGTGAATGAGAATGCCACAGTCAAAACCTTGCATTGTATAGTTTCCATTTCTCTTCATGAAGACTTCTTTATGTCAGTGACTTTTAAGACTCAATGAAGGTGTCATTATCAATCAATCCTTCAATGTTACTAATGTTTAATAATTTACTTACTTTTTAAATCAAGGTTTAGTGTTTTTCTTTCTGGTCACCAATGGATCATTGTTTACTTAGTCCTCTTTGAGAACTATTGCTTTGTAATACAGTTCCTTGCAATCTCAGAATGCCAAGACTGGTATTTCACACATTTCCTTCCAATGTTTTAAATACTTTACTGAATGTTTTAAATTGATTTCCTATATATATATATACGCTCTAATTCTTCATTGGAGCAAATAAGGAGTCCCTAATAAATGAAATGTAAATATGTTTATATGAAATACACCAATTAATATTTTGTTTTTCTGTGAGAACGCTTAACAGAACAAATTAGTTTATTGTACAATTTGATGTATTTGAAGATTTACATAATCCTCCTATTCTGCTTACTTGCTTTATGACTCAGTCTTACATAATTGTTTGTACAGTACTTATCATAGTGATGTTCACTGTAAAGATGATACTGGATGTGTTGACAATAGCTGGTGGTGAAAGTCAGTAAGATGTAAATATTTTGGTATCCTTTCATGCTAGTCTGGCTGAACAATATGTCTTGTTTCAGAGTAACAAATTTTACCTCATTTTACACATCTAAGAAAATTGAGGTCAATTGATTGTATCAAGGCAAATAAATTCCTTCAAACAAAATGAGAATTTCCCTCACTCTGTATTATCTTTAAGTGACCCACTTGGTGTAGTTAAAAAGTGTAAAATAGCTTGTATCAATAGGTCGCATTATTGGTGGTGTTACAACTGTATTATTTTCCCCATCCTTTTTTCTTCAGTAAAGTCACTTTAGAGAAATCACTCACCAGCAAGTAAACATCTTTTATTTGTTTTTTTTCCACAATGACTTTTGTGACATCAGAACTATCATAGTAGCTGTTTTGGATGTGCCCATTGTAAGTCTTGAGATCTTGAAATCAAGGGGCCTCAGATGGCAATTAACTTTAAAAGATGGTCCCTATTTCAGGTTGTCAGGGTAGCAGACATATCAAAACATCTTCTCAGACCCACTATTTTATCTGAGAGAAATAGTCACAAAGGGATCCTGGGTTTTTATTCTACAAGTGGTTATTAAAATGTAAGCATCCTTGAAACACAATGTGAAAAATGTTTGTTATTTCATGAGACTCTAATGTCATTATAGTGTAATTGTTACCCGAGATGGAAGGCACAAAAGGCAAGAATCAACTCTGATAGCATAAGCTATCTGAGAATTGGCAAACATTTTCCCTAAAGGTCTAGGAAGTGAATATTTTGGATTTCAGGACCATAGGACTTTGTAGCAACTATGGAGCTCTTTTATGGTATCTCAACTAGCCTGTAGACAGTACCTAAATGAACTGATGTGGCTGTGTTTATAAAACTTTATTTACAAATACAAATACTAAGTTGTATTTGGCCCCAAGCTTCAGCTTGCCCACCCCTGAGCAATCTTGATGGAGACATTCCTGACTCCATTCTGTGTAATGAGAAGACAGCTTGTGGGGAAGATGAAGCTTATTTGGGCTAAAAAGCTTGAGATTATTATTTGCCTTAAATGCCTTCTCTTATTTGTTGGTATTACAAGATGAAAACTCAGAGGCCTGACTTTCAGGAACTTATATTTTAGTGAGAGATATATAATATTTATACAAATAATTACATTAACATAAAGAAAATAAAGTCTGTGGTGAGAGAGAAACAAGAAATGAATAAGAAGAAAAGGCAAACTAAGAAGGGAATTAAATTTCAGAGTCTCTCCCCTATTTGTCAAAGATGGAGACTATACAGTTTAGTGAAACAAGGGCCAATAGAAATGAAGTGAAACAACAGATGACAGCCCCGTATGTGATTTAAGATTTCTAGTAACCACAATGAAAAGAAAAAAAGAAACATAAAATTAATTTAAATGATATATTTTATTTAAACAGTTGTAGGCCAAATATTATCATCTCAACATGTGATCAATACAAATAATTGAGGTATTTATTGTTTAATACTAATGAAAAATATTGTGCGTTTTATATTTATAGTTTTCCTAATTTGAACTAGATACATTTCTATTTCTCAGTAACTATGTGTAAGTAGCAATCATACTGTATAGTACAAGTTTAGTAGCCAAGAACTTGGCTTTGGATTTAGATAGTCCTCATTTGTAATCCCTAATTCCACTACTTATTTTGCATATCCATTTATCAGTTCTCTGGTATATAAAATTCAAATAAAAATAGTGCTTACCTACATGTTTGCAAAAGTACTTAGCAAAGTATCTTGCACATGTAAAAAGTCCTGAAGTGGCATCTTATATTACTATTATTAATACCTTTCCTCAGTCTCATGTATTAGGTCTCTCTCTATATAAAATTTTGGCTCATTACAATTATAGATGTGACATATACGTATATGATTACATACTAGATATATTAAAGGACTTCAGAAATGCTTATTTCAAACAGACATTTCTCTGTGGATGCTTACTTTAGTTTAACAACAGATCACAATAGATATTTCAGATAAAATTATTTGCCTCTAAATACTCTCATTGTTAAATAAAAATACTTCCCACCCTTTTTACTTTTTTGGAAACAGGCTAAATGTTAAACCTTGGTGTATTTTATGATTATCTACTGAAAAATACATGATTATGATAACAAAATGTCACTGTTTCTAATCTTAGTTTAAAATAAAGTGACTTTTTGGCATTCAGGAGACTCATCTTTCCAAAAGACAAGCCAAGTTGAATGAGAGCGCATATGAAGAACAAAGATTAAGCTTTCGTACGTCATAAAAACTATGGTCTTTGGGCGTAGTTAATTTGTAAGGTGTTTTTGAATTTGAGGATTACGTGGGCACTTTCTATCTTTATATAGTTTTTTGCTGTTGCCTAACACTGTAGTGCCTGGGCAGGCATTTTGAATTGTTGGACTTTGCACTAACTACAGTGAGTTTGAGCATCACCACAGTAAATTTGGGTAGCACATTGTTACACAATCTGTCCTGCCACCTGGCATTAGGGCATATATAGAAAGTCATATTGTAAAAGGCCATAGAAAACTTACATGGTTTAATATTCAGAAAAGAAAATCAAGAAAAACTTAAAGGCTAAAATTCAAGAAAAAGAATAAAGTAAAACTCTGAAGTAGAGAAAACATAAGAAACAATGGTTATCAAACCCAAAGCCGTAGTGTATATGGGTAAGTCTAAGCAGACCAGTCTCAATTACATTCAATATTTCAATGAAAATAGAGACAGCAGGATTCTGCATCTTTGCTGTTGGAGACATTGCTGGGTTACATCAAAAACACTAGGAACTATGCCAAAGAATAAATTCCAATAAAACTGTCCTGAATTGTCTGATCCAAAATCTCCAGCATATTGTGGCCAGTAAGGAAATACTGGGTTAGTAAAATGAATCTTATGATGACAATTTTATTCTTAATGTGGTTTTCTCTTTCATTTTTCCCAAAGAAGACAGCTCTGAAAGAGAATGCATGATATATAATCAGATACTTCACAAATATGGCAATATAAGTTGTATCTTTTAAAAATATTGACATGCTGATATATATTTCCTCCTTGTTCAAGTGGATTATTTATATTAATATGGCTACAATTTAGAATATTCTGTCAACATCAGTTCAGAAACCATCATGATTCCCAACATTTTTTGGAAAATTAATTCATGTTTGTCTATTTCTTAATCTATTCAGTCTATAGTCATCCTTTCAATCATAAATATTTATTGAGTGCCTACTGTGCCAAGGCCTGTGGCTCAGTACTTGAGAGACAAAGATAGCAGTTCTTTCTGCATAATATCTACAAGCAAGAAAATGTCTAGGTTATTTCTGAATGGTTATTTAAATACCAGTCACTGTTTTTCCTAATTTTGTACAGACTTTTATTGTGAACTTGCTGTAGAGGATTAGGGTGTTTAATATCCTTCTGCAGATTATCAAAACACATGTCACTGTGTTTTCATTTTAAACAGATATTTGTAAAAGCAGAAATGTTGGCTTAATGGTATAAGCCAGAAAACTTCAGTGCCTAGCTTTGTTTTCAAAGGATTTGTTTTCTATTGGACATTTTCTTTATCCAAAATTGTGCTGAACCTAAACTGTATAAGAACAACTGCTTTCTATACTCTATGTGCCAGTCTTTATTTGCATTTATGAAGCAGAAAACTAGATCATACTTTGCCATATTTGGCTTTCAGCTGTTGAGGTCTGAACAGCAAACCTTTTAATCATGCCAGATTATGTGATTGTTTTGTGACACAGATGTACAGTCACTAGGGATTAGGGCTTGTTTTTAAATTGTCATTCAGCCTTCGGTATTCAGATACAGCATTGCCTTCAGAAATCTAAATATGGATTTTTCTGAAAATACTAACAAATATGTTGGAAAAGGGTGACTTTTTCCCCTACACAGCTCCCTATAGTAATAATCATAATAATAAACCATAAACTAAAACATTCATGTCTTTACCAGATTACTTTACACTTCTCAGAAAAAAATATAACCTTAAATTACTGACACATTTTAAATATATAGGCAATTTTAAGAATAATCACTCACTTTATACATAATATATATATAAAGTATTAGGAAAAAATTATATACCTGCAACTTGATGTATTTATGTATCATGTCAGAAATTTAAGTAAAACATATCATTTTGTATCTGAAAATATGTTAGGCTTTTGATAACGGGTCTCTATCCGCTCGTGGTCCTTGTCATTAATAGCCAAATGTATGATTGGGCAAATCAATTTATGTTTTTGTTGTCAGTTAGCTGTTATTTTGTTTGGTTTTATTTTTCTATTTGCCAGACCCCTGCAACATGGGGTATATTCCCCTGCACCGACTCCCCATGGCCCCAAGCCCATAAATGACTAGTAAAGCAATCCAGAACAACCTGTACTCCTTACCTTAAGACAAACTCTGAGCTGCAATATATTCTGCAAAATTTCAATCAGAGTAAGCCTAGACTGGAATTTTACCTAAAAATCACACCTTTGCTTGGTTTCTTAGCCTTCTTGTTTTGCTTCCCCACTCCCTTGCTCATTTCTCCAGGGAGCACTTTTTTAATAAATTAGCCAGATCCATACTTTAGAATCTGTTTCTTGAGAATGCAACCTGAGAAAAATGTTATACCTTTGAAATTCTTGAACCTGAGTTTTGTAGCTTATTTTTCTCTTCCCACACTTCCAACTTTTATTTTTGTTCTCTCAATCTGCTTTTTTCCACTAACCTTATATAACACATTCTACACTTTTTTTTTTCATTTTTTGTAGTTCTTACCTGCTGTAGGCAGATAAAGCAAACTTGGTAGATTTTGTATAAAGTTACAATATGCAGCTATAAGTGAGGACTTGAGGGTTTTTTGTTGGTACTTCCTTCTCAGCTGAATTTTATCTTTCAGAATTTTTCTGAGAAATGACTTCCAAATAAATGAGTGCTACAATGAGGCACTAAAGAGTATGAAATGGTATCATAAAGTACCAAATTATGCAGTATAAAAGGAGAAGAAAGCAAACACCATAATAAGATGCTAATTGTGCCACACACTCTGATTGAGTGACACTGATTGCAGAGCAAAACCCATCAAGTCCTATTCACCCTGACACCTCTAGTCCTCCAATACCCCCTTCATCAAGCCATTAACGTGAGTCAACACATTTTTCAACAAGAGACCACAGGAGTAAATCATCTTGGCCAAAGTTTTTATAATTTCAGAATTTGTGGGCACCTGGCTGCCTATTGGATTGAAAAATCTTTGTATTCTAGGAATAAGCTTAAATATGAAGAGTTTGATTATTTAGTACGTATTCGGCAATGTTTCTTTGGATACTTCTACAGCAAACTTTGACTATCTGTACTAACAGCTCTATGACATCTGCTACAAAGCACAGGTTCAATACAGTGGGAGAAAATATGAAACTATGCATTTTCTAAGGTACTGCTAGGCCCATGTAAATAAAATGGACTTGAAAATGCCTTGCTATGTGTGTCATGGAGAAAACTTATGTAGTTTTCTTTTCCAAAAACTCAACAGGCTCCAAGAGATCTGTTTACAGAGAACAAACATGCCTTATTTTGGAGCAAAACATATTAATCTTCATTTTTTTCTCAAAAAATCCTTTTTTTGCTT
This sequence comes from Callithrix jacchus, assembly GCF_049354715.1. Lineage (NCBI taxonomy): Eukaryota > Metazoa > Chordata > Mammalia > Primates > Cebidae > Callithrix > Callithrix jacchus. The sequence goes on along the minus strand of NC_133502.1, from coordinate 135,795,595 downwards.
TTTCCAATTTGCTAGTACATGGATTTAGGATCTACTATGTGAAAGGTATGGCCCAAGTCATGGTATGAAGGTATTCTTTCTTTTTATATACAGAGGGTAAATTAGTGGTATAAACAAGACTATGAAAAAGAATCTTGAAACTAGTTAAGTGAACAGACTATGCTAGTGCCTCTGTGCACTTCAAAACCCTGTATTTAGCCACTAACAGCTAGTATGCTAATTACTGCTTGTTATCAAGTGATTAAAAATGCTTTCTTAGAAAACTACTCCAAACAGCTACTTGTTTTGCTCATTTTGACCTTCTATTTATATTAAATAAAAGCAAAATTTGTTTCTCAGGAAACACTTTGCATCACTCAATTTAGTAATTCAGACTGGTCTTCCTCACAGATGGATTCCCATGATTCAGTGACATCCGTGTGACCAAGGAGATGGTACTCTCTGATGCTTATTATAATAGTGCTTATGACATTTTCAATATTATAAACACATTCCTTCTTTTTTGTTCTAGGAAAACAGTATTGCATCTTTAGTGAATGTTGTGAATCCATTGATATAAACATATAGCAATGAAACAATACAAACTATAATGTGTCATGAATGCAATCTTGTCATGTTGTAATGATGGAGTCAAAAATAAGCTCATTCATAGCTGACTTTGTCCTCATTACTGGGGAAACAGAGATCCCTTTAATCCATTATTTATGTTATATGTTTTGAATAACTGGGCTTTACTGAAATTAATTACCTTTTAACTATAACTTGATTCTTCATTCCACAGTTTTCTTGGAAAATGTACAACAATATCATTCTCACTGAATGATTATCTTTCTTAGTAGCTATGATGGAGTGGAATTGTGGTAGCTCTTTATAATAGAATCTGGTGATACTTTATTATTGTATAATATTTTGTGCTTTTCAAAAGCATTTTGTATTCATTAAATTTATGGCAAATAAATGAGTATGGTATTGGAAAATAAATGTGCTCCAGCCCTATGCTGGTATGTTTCAATTCACTAAATGGCAAATACCATGTAACACATATGGTTTCTCTTGTTTCCTTGCCTAACAGGGACCTCAGAACTAATATTGTGCTTAATTGCTGAAATTATTTTTATTTAACATAAAAAAATATGTTTCTATAAATCACTTAGTCTTGTTTAAATGGTCCAGTTAAGTATATATTTTTATAATGAATTAAAGGAAGTACTTTTTAGATGAATAATTGAGTAAACAATAAATAAATACAACTAATCATGGCCTGTCAGTTAAAACAGGAAGAGGATATTAAAGTCTCTTTACAGAGAAGAAAAGCAAATCTAATTTTCTTCTAAAAACATGTTGGATATTTTATTACTTTAAATATTAAAAAAAAAACATAAGCTGTTTCTCATTCATAGAAAAACCCCAACCAATTTTTCCCAATTTAAACACTTGCAAACACCTATTTAACAAGCCACCAACAATTTTTGCACAGCAGAAACCATTTAAAATAGCAATTACTTAAATATCTAATACTTAATGAACTCATTTATGGGTATGTTTTATACAGTTTGCAATAATATTGTTCAGTATTACATACATATTATACTTTAACTCTGCAAGAAAAGTGTTCCATAATATAAATAAACAATGAGGAAATCACTTAGGTAAGATATTCAATTACCTTTAGGTTGGAGCAGTTCTGTTTCTTGAGAGCCATGGGGAGATGGAGGTGTTGTTGGCAAAGGTCATGGTTTAGGGCCCCATAGACAAATACTTGCAGGCCTAGAAAACAGAGCTTCTTTTGTGTCTTGTTGCAAAGACTGTTTTACCTTCTTCCAATAAAGAATAAAAACTTACAGTGAATTTATATAAGCTAGCTTTGCAGTTGCCATATAGCAGAAGTAGCCACAACTATTCATATACCAACATATCTGACAACAATTTGTTGAAAAACATCTAACTCTTTGATATGCTATCCCTGAACTTTAATGGAAGAACCTACTTATAAAAGATGTTACAGGGGACTAATTTTGCTCTTGATCCTTTTAGTATTAAGGCTTCCCGATTGCTGCTTTTGTTATACCTCCATCATCTACACAACTGTGAAGAAACAGACCAAAGTAGAATTCCTCAAAGCCTGGATTTTAAATCCAGATTTTAAAAGAGAGAATGGACATTTCCTGAATGAAGTGTAGCATAGCCAGGAATTTAATTATGTACTGCTGGAGGCCACAGGTAGAGCAGCCAAAGACTCCACCATCTGGAAAAGGATGAGGATTGGAGTGGCTTGTATCCACATCGCACAGCTGGCCACTGGGCTGCTCACCACCACTGAATTGGCAAGCGGACCTGAGCTGTCTTTCCTCTCACCCAGCCTCCCTGCTGTATCCCTGGCAGGCTCATTTGGCAGGCTCCTGGCCACCTGCTATTTTCCCTGGAGTCTAGAAATCGTCTTTTAAAATAAGCCAGATTATTATTTGGCTTTATAATTCTTCCTTACCAAAGTAAATACACTCCTTTATTGATATATGATTCCATCTGAATTCTCTATTTTTCTCAAGCAAGAATACTTGGAAGTATTCTCAGACTAAAAGTATGAATGGGTGTGCGATGTTTATAAGAACTTTTGCTTGCATTTTGATGTTGTCATATTTGGTTCTGTGGATGTTTACTACCTATTTAGGCTTCTTTTAGGTAAGTTTCCTTTGGAATTAAGTGTGATAACTCTCAAAGAAGTTCTGAATGTATTAGTCATCATAGATGTCTATAAGCTACCTACATATTCATTCATAACTGAGAGACTATTAAAAATACAGAATAGGTTGGGCATGGTAGCTCACACCTGCAATCCTGGCACTTTGGGAGGCAGAAGTGGGTGGATCTCTTGGGACCAAGAGTTTAAGACCAGCCTGGGCAACATGGTGAAATCCCATTTCTACTAAAAATACAAATATTAGCTGGACATGATGCCACATGCCTGTAATCCCAGCTATTCAGAAAACTAAGGCCCCAGAATCACTTGAACTTGGGAGGCGGAGGTTGCAGTGTGCTGAGATTGTGCCACTGCACTCCAGTCTGGGCAACAGAATGAGACTATGTCTCAAAATAAATAAATAAATGTAAAAATATACAATAGTTTTATAATTATAAAACGCCAACAAACTAGTTCTTGGAAGCTGTACTTCTATGACTATATAATATCTTACTGCTTAGTTAAAAGACCTTATAATACATGGTTTCAAACTTAAAGCTTCTGATATAGCTATATCTCATATCGATGAAAATGCTTGATCAAAAGACCTTTGTACTTTTAAAATATTGTTACTAATGTTGCTTTTGATACATAGCTTTGTTAAGATGCAAGCTGTTTGTGGCCTTGATCAATTCTTCTTTGACTTTTGCAGAGACCCCCACGTGTCCAATTTCATGACTGCATTGCAATCACTAAGCTGTAATCTTTGAGTGACTGTTCCTCTCTGTTAAAAATTCTTTCTCTACTCCTACATGTCTGATTGTATTTCTGGTTAACAAACTCCATTCCAAGAAGTGCAATTGATTTTGAGACCTTGCAAACTGCTGCAATTGTGGATTCATATTTTTACTTTTCAGCCTTTTTCTATATTAAGCTGTACGTACCAAAGCTAGTCGATGCCTTGTCCCATGCTTGGAAATTAAATTTGTCCCCAGGCACACTATCTTATGCCTCAAGAAGGTATTATCACAGCCATACCAAGGAATATTCCTCATCTTTTGTCAACCTCTCTACTGTAAATTCAACCCCTTGAAGAATATCTTTGTATTTTTCTCATAGTTTTATCATTGAATCATTGGTCTCAGTTGCTAATTACAGAGAATTTATAGATATCTTTGCATCTTGCCAATATAGATAGAAATATTTGTCATTTTAAAGCATATAAACATGAGATATTTATATGCTTTATAAACATAGGGGACCTGCACTGGAGCCTGCCTTGTTTACCGGGTGCTTGGATTAGACAGGCATGCTCAGTCCTCTACTTATCAATGTAGCTGTCCTGAAAAGAGCAGAACTTGCTTTGTTTCAAAGTTGTAAGTAATGTGTCGTTTGAACTATACTATGAGATTGTACATATATTTATAAAGATAATGGATATATATTATGTATTCATCAAAGAAAATGCTACAGTTTTATACTAAAGGTATTGATACCATGCATTGTTGAGAATGAGTAAAATTTTTGCAATGGCTTTATAAGCCAGATCTAAAATGTACTACAAAATATAGTTGGATTCTCTTATTATCCAGTATTAAAGTCTACAAAACAATTTAAAACGGTCTACGTAGCAATTAGATAAAAGCCATGGTTGGCTAGCTCATGTGTTTGTTATAGAATATACTCTACTATGAATTGATTTTTCTTATGATATCACTAGAGGAAAAAGTCAATATATTTTTTAAGAAGCATTCAACCGAAACACTGGCCTAAGTTTGGTAAAAAGTGAACATTTATTTTATTTACAGTTTTTAAAAAATGAAACAACTTCTAAAATCAGGTCAAATATCTTTAGAGTCAGTTCTATTGAATAGACTAAGTCACTTGATTGTGATAACTGGAACCCTGTGGCCAAGAAAATTTCTGGCAAATCTTCCACTGTGCAGAAAGTCTACCTCAATATTTTAATATGCACCTCTGTATCATAGATTAGGTATAAAAAAAGGGAAATGGCAAATTTTAGTGTTCACAAAGATAGTTATCATATCCTTCCCTCTCAAGTATGTGCTATCATTAGGACCTCACCAAAAGTTACAGTAAAAAGTTCCTTTAATGTTTCTGTTACTTTGAAATGCATAGTTAATGCAGAATTTTAGTTTTTTTTTATTTTTTATTGCATTTTAGGTTTTGGGGTACATGTGCAGAACATGCAAGACAGTTGCATAGGTACACACATACAGTGTGTTTTGCTGCCTTTCTCCCCTTCACCCACATTTGGCATTTCTCCCCAGGCTATCCCTCCCCAGCTCCCCTCCCCCACTGTCCCTCCCCTATTCCCCCCAAGTGACCCCAGTGTTTAGTACTCCCTTCCCTGTGTCCATATGTTCTCATTTTTCATCACCTGCCTATGAGTGAGAATATGTGGTATTTCATTTTCTGTTCTTGTGTCAGATTGCTGAGAATGATGTTCTCCAGATGCACCATGTCCCTACAAACGACACGAACTCATCATTTCTGATTGCTGCATAATATTCCATGGTGTATATGTGCCACATTTTCCCAATCCAGTGTATCATCAATGGGCATTTGGATTGGTTCCAGGTCTTTGCTATTGTAAACAGTGCTGCAATGAACATTCGTGTGCATGTGTCCTTATAGTAGAACGATTTATAGTCCTTTGGATATATACCCAGTAATGGGATTGCTGGGTCAAATGGAATTTCTATTTCTAAGGCCTTGAGGAATCACCACACTGTCTTCCACAATGGTTGAACTAATTTACACTCCCACCAACAGTGTAAAAGTGTTCCTTTTTCTCCACATCCTCTCCAGCATCTGTTGTCTCCAGATTTTTTAATGATCGCCATTCTAACTGGAGTGAGATGGTATCTCAATGTGGTTTTGATTGGCATCTCTCTAACGACCAGTGATGATGAGCATTTTTTCATATGATTGTTGGCCTCATATATGTCTTCTTTTGTAAAGTGACTGTTCATATACTTTGCCCAATTATGAATGGGCCTGTTTGTTTTTTTCCTGTAAATCTGTTTGAGTTCTTTGTAAATTCTGGATATCAGCCCTTTGTCAGATGGGTAAACTGCAAAAATTTTTTCCCATTCTGTTGGTTACTGATTCACTCTAGTGACTGTTTCTTTTGCCATGCAGAAGCTGTGGGTTTGATTAGGTCCCATTTGTCTATTTTGGCTTTTTTTGCCAATGCTTTTGGTGTTTTGGTCATGAAGTCCTTGCCTACTGCTATGTCCTGGATGGTTTTGCCTAGATTTTCTTCTAGGGTTTTGATGGTGCCAGGTCTTATGTTTAAGTCTTTAATCCATCTGGAGTTAATTTTAGTGTAAGGTGTCAGGAAGGGGGTCCAGTTTCTGCTTTCTGCACATGGCTAGCCAGTTTTCCCAACACCATTTATTAAACAGGGAATCCTTTCCCCATTGCTTGTTTTTGTCAGGTTTATCAAAGATTGTGTGGTTGTAGCTATGTTGTGTTGCTTCCGATGCCTCTGTTTTGTTCCATTGGTCTATATCTCTGTTTTGGTACTAGTACCATGCTGTTTTGATTACGGTAGCCTTGTAACATAGTTTGAAGTCCGGTAGTGTGATGCCCCCCCGCTGTGTTCTTTTTGCTTAGAATTGACTTGGCTATGTGGGCTGTCTTCTGGTTCCATATGAAGTTCATGGTGGTTTTTTCCAGTTCTGTGAAGAAAGTCAATGGTAGCTTGATGGGGATAGCATTGATTCTGTAAATTACTTTGGGCAGTATAGCCATTTTCACAATATTGAATCTTCCTAACCATGAACATGGAATGTTTCTCCCTCTGTTTGTGTCCTCTCTTATTTCGTTGAGGAGTGGTTTGTAGTTTTCCTTGAAGAGGTCCCTTATGTTCCTTGTGAGTTGTATTCCAAGGTATTTCATTCTTTTTGTAGCAATTGTGAATGGCAGTTCCTTTTTGAATTGGCTTTCTTTAAGTCTCTTATTGATGTAGAGGAATGCTTGTGATTTTTGCACATTGATTTTATATCTTGAGACTGCTGAAGTTGCTTATCAGTTTCAGGAGGTTTTAGGCTGAGGTGATGGGGTCTTGTAGGTATAGTATCATGTTGTCTGCAAATAGAGACTATTTGTCTCACACTTTATTTATTTGAATGCCCTTTATTTCTTTTTCTTGCCTGATTTCTCTGTCTAGAACTTCCAGTACTATATTGAATAGGAGTGGTGAAAGAGGGAATCCTTGTCTAGTGCTGGATTTCAAAGGGAATGCTTCCAGTTTTTGCCCATTCAGTATGATATTGGCTGTTGGTTTGTCGTAAATAGCTTTTATTACTTTGAGATATGTTCCATCGATACCGAGTTTATTGAGGGATTTTAGTATAAAGGGCTGTTGAATTTTGTCAAAAGCCTTCTCTGTGTCAATTGAGATAATCATGTGGTTTTGTTTTTGGTTCTGTTTATGTGGTGAATTACGTTTATAGACTTGCGTATGTTGAACCAGCCTTGCATCCCTGGGATGAATCCTACTTGATCATGATGGATAAGTTTTTTGATTTGTTGTTGCAATCTGCTTGCCAGTATTTTATTGAAGATTTTTGCATCTATGTTCATCATGGATATTGGCCTGAAGTTTTCTTTTCTTGTTGGGTCTCTGCCGGGTTTTGGTATCAGAATGATGTTAGTCTCGTAAAATGATTTGGGAAGGATTCCCTCTTTTTGGATTCTTTGGAGTAGTTTCAGAAGGAATGGTACCAGCTCCTCTTTGTGTGTCTGGTAGAATTCGGCTGTGAAGCCATCTGGACCCGGGCTTTTTTTGTGTGGTAGGCTCTTAATTGCTGCCACGACTTCGGACCTTGTTATTGGTCTATTCATAGTTTCAGCTTTCTCCTGGTTTAGGCTTGAGAGGACACAGGAGTCCAGGAATTTATCCATTTCTTCCAGGTTTACTAGTTTATGTGCATAGAGTTGTTTGTAATATTCTCTGATGATGGTTTGAATTTCTGTGGAATCTGTGGTGATTTCCCCTTTATCATTTTTTATTGCATCTATTTGATTGTTCTCTCTTTTCTTTTTTATCAGTCTGGCTAGTGGTTTGTCTATTTTGTTGATCTTTTCAAAAAACCAGCTCTTGGATTTATTGATTTTTTGAAGGGTTTTTCGTGTCTCTATTTCCTTCAGTTCAGCTCTGATCTTAGTTATTTCTTGTCTTCTGCTACGTTTTGAGTTTTTTTGATCTTGCTTCTCTAGCTCTTTCAATTTTGATGATAGGGTGTCAATTTTGGATCTCTCCATTTTCCTCATATGGGCACTTACTGCTATATATTTTCCTCTAGAGACTGCTTTAAATGTGTCCCAGAGATTCTGGCATGTTGTGTCTTCATTCTCATTGGTTTCGAAGAACTTCTTTATTTCTACCTTCATTTCATTGTTTATCCAGTCAACATTCAAGAGCCAGTTGTTCAGTTTCCATGAAGCTGTGTGGTTCTGGGTTGGTTTCTGAATTCTGAGTTCTTACTTGATTGCCCTATGGTCTGAGAGACTGTTTTTTACGATTTCAGTTGTTTTGCATTTGCTGAGGAGTGCTTTACTTCCAATTATGTGGTCAATTTTAGAGTAGGTGTGATGTGGTGCTGAGAAGAATGTGTATTCTGTGGATTTGGGGTGGAGCATTCTGTAAATGTCTATCAGGTTTGCTTGTTCCAGGTCTGAGTTCAAGCCCTGGATATTCTTGTTGATTTTCTATCCGGTTGATCTGTCTATTATTGACAGTGGAGTGTTAAAGTCTCCCACTATTATTGTGTGGGAGTCTAAGTCACCTTGTAAGTCATTAAGAACTTGCCTTACAAGGAAATATCTGGGTGCTCCTGTATTGGGTCCATATATGTTTAGGATCATTAGCTCTTCTTGTTGTATCAATCCTTTTACCATTATGTAATGGCCTTCTTTGTCTCTTTTGATCTTTGTTGCTTTAAAGTCTATTTTATCAGAGATGAGAATTGCAACTCCTGCTTTTTTGCTCTCCATTTGCTTGGTTAATCTTTCTCCATCCCTTTATTTTGAGCCTTTGTGTATCCTTGCATGTGAGATGGGTTTTCTGGATACAGCATACTGTTGGGTTTTGGTTTTTTATCCAATTTGCCAGTCTGTGTCTTTTGATTGGTGCATTTAGTCCATTTACATTTAGGGTTAATATTGTTATGTGTGAATTTGATACTGCCATTTTGATGCTAACTGGCTGTTTTGCCCATTACTTGATGTAGATTCTTCATTATGTTGATGCTCTTTAGTATTTAGTGTGATTTTGGAATGGCTGGTACTGGTTGTTCCTTTCTATGTGTAGTGCCTCTTTCAGGAGCTCTTGTAAAGCAGGCCTTGTGGTGACAAACTCTCTGAGTACTTGCTTATTTGCAAAGGATTTTATTTTTCCTTCACTTATTTAGCTCAGTTTGGCTGGATATGAAATTCTGGGTTGAAATTTCTTTTCTTTAAGGATTTTGAATATTGGCCCCCACTCTCTTCTGGCTTGTAGAGTTTCTGCCGAGAGATCTGCTGTGAGTCTGATGGGCTTCCAGTTGTGGGTGACCCGACTGTTCTCTCTGGCTGCCCTTAGTATTTTCTTCTTTATTTCATCACTTGTGAATCTGACGATTATGTGTCTTGGGGTTGCTCTTCTTGCGAAATATCTTTTTGGTGTTCTCTGTATTTCCTGCATTTGAGTGTTGGCCTTCCTTGCTAGGTGGGGAAAATTTTCCTGGATAATATCCTGAAGAGTATTTTCCAGCTTGGATTCATTCTCTTCATCACATTCTGGTACACCTATCAAACATAGGTTAGGTCTCTTCACATAGTCCCACATTTCTTGGAGACTTTGTTCATTCCTTTTTGCGCTTTTTTCTCTAATCTTGGTTTCTCATTTTATTTCATTGAGTTGATCTTCGACTTCTGATATTCTTTCTTCTGCTTGGTCAATTCGGCTGTTGAAACTTGTGTATGCTTTGCGAAGTTCTCGTATTGTGTTCTTCAGCTCCTTCAATTCATTCATATTCCTCTCTAAGTTATCCATTCTTGTTATCATTTCCTTGAATCTTTTTTCAAATCATTTTTCAAGGATCTTAGTTTCTTTGCATTGATTTAAAACATGTTATTTTAGCTCACAAAGTTTCTCATTATCCACCTTCTGAAGTCTACTTCCATCATTTTGTCACAGTCATTCTCTGTCCAGCTTTGTTTCCTTGCTGGTGAGGAGTTTTGGTCCTTTGTAGGAGTCGCGATGTTCTGGTTTCGGGTGTTTTCCTCCTTTTTGCACTGGTTTCTTCCCATCTTTGTGGATTTATCCACCTGTCGTCTGAGTAGTTGCTGACTTTTTGATTGGGTCTCTGAGTGGACGCCCAGATTGTTGATGATGAAGTATTTCTGTTACTTGGTTTTCCTTCTAACAGTCGAGCCCCTCCATTGTACGACTGCTGAGGTCCACTCCAGGCCCTGCTTGTCTGGGGTGTACCTATAGTGGCTGTGGAACAGTGAGGGATGCTACCAGTTTCTTTTTCTGCTATCTTTGTCCCAGAATGATGCCTGCCAAATGTCAGTCTTTTGGATATAGAGGGGTCAGGGAGCTGCTTGAGGAGACAGTTTGTACTTTATAGGAGCTCAAGTGCTGATCTGTGAGCTCTGTTGTTCATTCAGGGCTGTTAGGCTGCTACATTTAATTCTGCTGCAGCAGAACTCATAAAAAAAAAAAAACCTTTTTTTCTCAGATGCTCTGTCTCAGGGGGTTGGGGTTTTCTTTATGTGTCCGTTCCACTGTCCTGCCCAGCTAGGAGGCAGTCTTGTCACTATTTGCCTGCCGAGGCTCCCCCCTGCTGATGTGAGGTCTGCCCTGTTGCTGCAGGCTCTGCCCTGCTTCTGCGGTCTCCGCCCTGCTGCCATGGCTATGCCCTGCAGTGGAGTCTCTCTGTTGTGGCGGGTTGCTTCAGCAAAAGCAGGCCACGTCAGCAATGGGAGTGTACCTCAGTAGGGGCGGGTTGCCTCGGTAATGGCAAACGCCCCTACCCCACCGAGCTACACCGTCCTGGGTTCAGCTGTGCCCGCAGCGAAACTCTCCACCCAGAGCGTTTGGAATCGCCATTTTGTTTGTCCCACTGCCCTGGCCCAAACGCTGTTTCCCTGGAATCTCCTGGCCTGGCTCACTGTCCAAGTCCTGTTCAATCAGATGGATATGCCAATCTGCCCTCTCAAGTCTCAGATTGCTGGTTCAACAGGGCACCCAGACCAGTGCGCTTTGTGCAGAGCACTGTGGAGCACCGCTGCGCTGCAGCACCGGCCAGCAGCTGCACCAGCCAAAACTGCTTCGCTGGCGTCCCATGTCTCTTTTATACCTGGGAATTTCCCCGTTCTGTGGGCAACAAAGATCCATCTGGAAATGCTTCCCTGACTCACCCTCCACCTATTCACCGAGAGCTTCAATCCTGGGTTGTTCTCACCGCGCCATCTTGAGTCGGTCTGAGAATTTTAGTTTTACATGTGTTCATTGTGTGCATTTGTGCAAAATTATACACAAAAAAGATAAATTTCTTGTTTTTAAAAAAAGTGATATGTTTACCGTTATGCAAAAGTATCCCATTTTAACTAGTATCTTTTTGTTTAATTGGTCAAATATCTACAAATATTAGAGTTCATCATCAGCTATTATTAGCTGTTTGCCAGAAGTTGTACAAATACAAAAACAGATGTACAGGCAATGTGACAATACAGCTCTGAGGTTTCCCCTGCTGTGATCCTGCTTTCCTAGTTTCTGCCTCAGTCTTTGGGCCCTTGTAATAGAGTTTATAGGTGAAAATGTGACAGTAAATCATATATTATCCATTTTTCGATTACATTAAGTTTTACTCGTTTCCATGAAGAAAAATCCTGTTCATTTTATGTATTATAACCACAGATAATTTTTGAACAGTCACTACTGGTATTATAGTATAATTACTATATCCACTATCCAGTATAAGACTATAGACTAAAACTCATTTAAACCCTGAGAAATTAATTGCATTTTGAAAATTAGTAGAATTTCCAGGCTCCAAAAGGCATCTTTGTGTCAGAAACGCTTTTAGTTATTGAGGGGGGTATTATCTTAATAAAGAAATTTGTTTAGAAAAGCTATCCAGACAATGCAGAGGTGGAATGAGTGAAAGATGGATACTAGATGGAAAAAATTGAGCTCAACATACACCAAATAAACAAACAAACAAATGAAACTACATTTAAGAGTGATATTCTATATTTCTCAAAATTAGCACATCTAATATTGTGTGGCATACACTTCCGATGATTATTTGCAATTCTTCTAACATTGAAAGGGGCTTTTCTCACCCATTTTAAGTGATAAATGGGGCCAAGAGGATTGTTGATGGATAACAGTGGAGTAACTGATTTCCTTGAGCCAGTATTGACTGTTTATACTTACTTATGAATATACATTCTGATCATGATGAAGTTAAGCAGATTGTCAGGTAATGACTGTGAATTTACTCATAGAATTACTTAATAGGAGCTCTTCAAATGAAATCTTACATTTTAAAGAAAATAACTGGTTCAAATGTCATTTCAAATTTATAAACCCCATCTCCAGTACTATTTCACACATGAAAAATCAGTAATAGAATAGTTTGGGGGATTATTATTTCATACAGATTTTAACTTGGAATCTATTTCTTAGACAGTTTTTGAAATAGGGTATAAAACTATCTTTCTAGAATAGTTGAGATGGAGCTCTGATGGACTGATAATGTGTATATTTTCCACAGTATGCTTTTCATATTGTGATCTCTCTTCCAAAGCCATTTAGGAAACTCATTAACTTAAGCCTTGGCTGCTGTAATTACACAATTGTGAAATAGTGCAACTTATATACACTGTTCTATACATTGAAAACAAGAATTCTCTTTAGCAAACAACTAAGAATGTGTAGCCATTACTTTAAAATACCAGTGCCAGAAGAAGGCAAGTGTAAGCACAAATGAAAAGTACAAGTAGGCATCCCCTTAGTACGGATTTCCTGTAACACGTGTTTGCAAGCAGTTTGACTTATCAGAGGATTAAAGCAAGAAAGAGTCTCTGAACCAAATGTGAAGATTTGAAGGAAATGAACCATGATTGATAATTTTGAAGGCAATGAACCATGAACCATGATAATTTTGGTAAAATAAAATCTAAGCTATATAGTTTAGAAGATTACATTAAATATGAGTTGGCTAATTATAAATAGCTCATTACTTAGCAAAGAATACAGAAGAAAAAATGCTCTCCTATGTAAAGAACACCTTAAATGTCTTTTCAGTATGTATTCCTTTTAAGTAATCTGTAGTTTAGACTATGAAATCGATTTTGCTCTTTTATACACACCCACAAACACCATTTGACTTCTAACTACGGGTATCATCACTACAATATTATAAAATGAGTACTTTTGTGTTTTTTTTTTTGAAGTATCCAGCATGTTGATTTTATTACCTACCTTCTTAAATAGTGAAAGTAAGGAGTTCATTGTTAACAGCAGCTATGTTAATTGACATTTAAATAGGATATCCATGATGATTCATATTCTTCTACAATTTAAGCTGCTTTCTAGAAATTTGACAGCTATGATAGCAGCTGGTTAACTTTTTCATCTTACTAAAAAATGATGCAGTGTTCTTTGGAATTAAATATGTCAATGTTGAGAATTCAAGTTGCAGCACCTGGAAATAAAAGCATGTTGCAATGATTCAACCCTGTCTTTAGTGTCAGAGAGAACTGGTTTTAAATCTTGACCCCAATAGTTTCTGGTCATATTATCTTAAGCAAGACATTAGATTACTATGGTACATCTGTTTCATTCTTCTTTCTACAGACCAGTTTTCTCTGTTTTCCCAGTTCGTCATGACCAGGGAAAGAACATCAGAAGTTATCTACTACACATAAACAGAGAATCCTTATTTACTAATAGGGATAAGAGTGCCCTCCTTTTAAGGCTGCTGTGAGGATTAGTATTTATGTGTTTAGAACGTTTCTGAGCCAGCAGATAGTAGGTGCTTAATGAATAGTAGCTTTATTATCATTCTTATTTTTGGCTAGCAAATATTAGAGCATCTAATCATTGCACAATATAGCCTTGGAATCAACTGAATTCTTGATTTGCTGAATTCTTGATTTGCTGAGGTCTAATAGGAAAAACAGAGTTCATATCTGAAGCAGGGAATATAATTAGTATTTGTTAATAATTATGCACCCCCATTCCTCTAAGTGAGCCAAATTCCACACAATATGACTCAGAAGATAATGTAATTGGAAGATATAGCTTTCACTGTAATGGAGCATAGTTTTATCGACTTCTATGGCATGTTACCTGTGGCAGAGAGCCAACAGAGAGGATTGGGGACAATGAAAGAGGGCTACAGAAGATATCTGCTTTATTATTCTTTTTATTTTGAAATCCAATATTCATGCAGCATTTTAGAAAGTGTACCCTTTTGTAAAAAAAACAAAAACGAAAACAAGCAGCTGTGTTTCTCAGTCTTTTGTCCATGTGCATGTGGAGATGTGTTTTCCCCAACCCTTACTCAGTCCAGATTGAAAATAACACCCATACCTTTGGCCATAGGAATTGGTTCAACAACAGACATGGACATGCGATCTAACTGGAGCCAATAGATTTCAATAAGACTATGTAGATGCCTTGCCGAGAGAGGCACTATTTATTCAGCTGGGCTTCAACATGAGAAAATATAGCTCTGAACTAAGTGGCAGCCATCTTGCTACCATGGAAAGCCTGAAAACAAACTCAGCACAGAAGACAGAGAGTCAAAAACTGGGGATAACTTGAATCCCAAGGACGTGAATTGAGTCTCTGAATCAACTCTGAGGTTTGAAGCCAGCCCTACTCTCAGATTTTGCAGTTATATGTATTAGTTATTTAAGTTAGTTAGATTACCTTTTCTGTCAGCTACATCCACAAGCTTTTTTTAAACATCAAAGGAGGTTCTCCAACCCAGCTTCCTTTTTTTATGTGTTTCACTAAATACATGCTACCTTTTTAATATTCCATTTTCTTCTTTGTGAAAGGAAACAATGTCTACTTTAAGGAGTTTATGAAGATTAAATGGAACAATACATGTAACAGCATGAATTCGTTCCACAACCCTATAGATCAAAAAGTGTCCCATTACTTCATTTTCCTAAATTAATTTTAACCCTAAGGCATATTATGACTCTGGGCAGAGACCAATATCTGTCATAAATGGAGACCTTTTTCTTATTTAGTATGGCATATAATATCCAAAAGTACCTCAGAAGGAGCTTCTGGTTTCTGCCCATTGTGATTGCTGCCAGGAAGCTCATTGTGAAGCCCTTAGGGTCAATTAAAGGCAGTTGTCTCCACAGCCTTTATGCCACATGTGGGCACTGACAGCTAGAGCTAGAGTTTCCAAGGCAGTACCATTGGAGGTTGAAGTCTTCAGGCATCAAATAAGCTCTACCAAACAAGAATCTTACTTAATTCAGGATTTCCACAAGGACCTTGCCACTTTGTAATCTTTTGCTGCATTACTTTCTCAAGTCCTTATCACCCTTAGGCATCTCTTTCACCTTTCAACTTTGCAGTGCCTCTTTCCCAACCTGCATGTCTTCCTTCTCTGAAATACCCTTCTAAATTGCCCTCCCACACAAGAAGTGTTGCATAAAAGGTGCCTAAGGACTTCTACTTGGGGTTTGGGAAAACAAGTCATCCGAGAACAGAAGATCAGAACTTTCTGGAAGACAGGAGGGCAGAAATACTTTTTCATTTCTGAGAGTCTAGTCTTCTCTCTTCCTCATCTGGAAGTGGGAGACAGTCATGAATAGCTCGTTATCTTTTTTTTCTGCTACAAATATAGATTGCCAGGCAGAAAGCAAGTAAGCAGATTAGCAATCTCCCAATAAGTGAATTACAGTTAAAACTCATTGGCAGCCCAAATTGAAGCACTGGCATGACATGTAAACTTGCACAACAGTGCACTATGTCTCAAGCTTCCGGTAGAAGGAACTGGCCATGAAACCCAAAGTGAGGCTAGGAGGTAGCTGCCACAAGTTCTTGAAATGCTGAATGGCCTGGCTAATAGTAACTACCTGTTCTTGTAACCACAGCCCAATTTTAGCTCAAGATTTAAGGAACTCTAAAAGTTCTAAACAAAAGATCTCAAGGAGAAGAACACCAAATGCTAACCTGATTCCCTTCTAAACCTTGGATTCTGGTTCAGTTCTCCATGCTAACACTGCCGTGATTTTTTTTCTTTTTCTGAACCCGTTAGAGAGATATCTGTGACTCCAGCTGCTGATTCCTGGGATCCTTATGCTCCCACCATCCCCAGGCTGCCAGCACAATTATACATTTTGGTTGCCCTGATATTAGGGTTGTGGTATAGGACTTCATGTCTTATAATTCCAAGAGCCCTCTTTTCCTTTCCCCCTATTTTATGCCTGTAGCACCTACTGGATCACAAGTCTGCAAAATGTGTGAATGATGCCCCTAGGAATTTTTCAAATCTTTAGACCCTGGCTGGGGACAAAGCCTTAAAAATTTTTGGTACAATAGCACTTCATTCTCCAATCATTTTCAGCTGAAGAGTTTTGCTTTCCTTTGCACCATATTAACCTTTCCATATAGGAAGGAAGTTGTGTAGGAGGAAACACCATGCTAGAAACAGAGGGGGAATGGGCTGCCCACTGAGCTATGTTAGTTTATTTTGCACAAGTCACTTGCCAACCCCAGTGTGTTCAAATCCTGTATGAACCTTTCTTCCAGATTTGTATCTGGAGATAAAGAACTCAGAGCCAGGTATGACTTGGTGTGTGACCTCAGAGAAGTCATTTTCCTTTTGTTAGATATCCTTGGTCCATGGACACATGGCCAGCCCGGTGCCCACTACAGAAATTCTTCATCCAACTCAGTGTCCACAGGACACTTTCAATATTTTCAAAAATGCAAAACAGCCATTCTTTTCACAAAAACTTTCTTGTCCTTTATGCCCTTCAGAGCTAGAATCTGTTAGGGTTAGGGAGGGGAAAATGTGGCCTTGTCCACATGTGGTGTATGTAGTTATGAAGCCAGTTCCCACTGCAGTGGCTAGGTGAGTAACCTGAGTGCTTTCAGTTTTGTGCTAAGATTCTCTGTCCTGGCCTTTCATGGTATCTGTTCCTCCCCTTCTCAGTTTTGCTATGATCTTTGCTCTGTTCTTTGGACTCCTCCTGTCATGAGGAAGAGCCATGATGGGAGGAGATCAGAGGATTCTGCTTTATCATAAACACCACACATAAGCCCAGGGTGTCCAACAGTCAGGTAGCCATCGTCATGCTATACGCAGTCACACATATACACCACTCACACCAGCCTAGCTGAAATTCTCTGGAGCTAAAAGAGAAAGGGAAGGCTGGTGACTTTGAATGGGACCATTGAGCAAAAAACCATTTTCTTTGTGGTTAGGAAAATGAAGGGGAGCTTCAACAACCTCCCTGCCCATTCCCCTGTTCACAAACTACAAAGCTGGAAATTTTGTATGCCTTTCTGCTCTACATTAATATGAGGATATAGGAAGGGAACCTGCAGAATTGCTTCAGAATTTCATTAATGCTGAGTTAGCAGGGCAGAACTCACCAGCCTCCATCAAGAGGGGAAGGGGATCTTAGGGGCAAGTAGCAGCTGATCCCCACCAACAGAGTCAAGGTCAGTGTTTTTCCTCTCACAATGGCCCAGCCACCTTCAAACTTTCTGTTCCCAAATGTGCGAAATATGAAGCTCCTTTTCTCTTACTCTTCTGGAAACTGAGTGGGGATTTCTAACTGTTTGAAGCCTTA
This sequence comes from Callithrix jacchus, assembly GCF_049354715.1. Classification (NCBI taxonomy): domain Eukaryota; kingdom Metazoa; phylum Chordata; class Mammalia; order Primates; family Cebidae; genus Callithrix; species Callithrix jacchus. The sequence goes on along the minus strand of NC_133502.1, from coordinate 135,778,056 downwards.
GGAATCCCATCTCTCTGAACTATATGAACTTCAAGTTAGTGAAGGAACAGGTTAAAGTTATGTTCAACTACATCTTGCATTGGGGTCTCTGTGGTCTGTCACTTTGAAAAGCCCCTGAATGGCTTATTATATTTTGTGTAGTTTTTTTCTTAAGATATTATTATAAAAAATGTTTTCTAACTAGGTCCTCTGAGCAGGAACAAGGGGCATAGGACCAAGGCAGAGGAGCAGTGCCAGGGTCAGCCTCTCTCCATGGCCGTGGTCTCCGTTAAGAAATCCAAGTTATCCTTCTGTAATAGGTGAAATTGACTTATTTCCTTGAATTCTTATTTCTAGAATTTTCTGATCCTGAATTCCAAACACAGAACACACAGAGTAGCACTTGGCTATTGGAAAGACAAATATATTTGGGAAGACAAAATACCCTTGGTTTGAGAAACAGAAAATATTAAGAAACATGACAATATTATTTAGGACAACAGTAAACTATACTTATACATTCATGATAATGCAAATGCTAAACGTTAATATTATGATGATTATAAAAGGAAAATAATGCATAAAAATGGAGGAGGTTGTAAAGGCCAAGTTCTCATCATTTATAGTAAGAGGTCAAATTCAATGCCTTAAATTCATAAACATTAGAAATTGATAACAACACATTAAAAATTTGAAACCCAGTAACAAATAATTAAAACTGCAAAATGGTTACCGCTGGGAGGCAGGGCATGTTGTAGAAGAATGTGTGGATGAAGTTGCTCATTTTTTAATGAGACTTATACAACTTGTTTTATTCCTAAAATAATGACCATGTCTTGCTCTAAAAAAATAAAACTAATCCTTAAATTACAGGAAACTCCCACACGTATGTTCCACAGTGACTGGATTTTAAAATTTGTAAATAAACTTGATTCTAAATTCATTTTCTAAAAGGGACTTTATTATGTTTCTACTGCTGTAGTTTAACACATATATTCTCAAATGCATAAACAAAAACAAAACTAAAATACAAGTGGAAAAGCCCACACAGAAACCAGAGCTGACCAGGAGGTATGCTCAACCCAGAAACTTCAAGTTTCACTGGCCATTAATGCCACTCTAGAACAGGATTTGAACTTGACTAGTGGGAGAGCCAAAACTGAGATGATTCCCCAAATGTATTAAAGCAAGTACTCAACAATGACAATCTTGAAGGGGGAATTCAACCAGCAACAAAAATAAGAACAGCCTATCTCCTTTGGAACTTGGTGGGAAGAAATTAATATATACTTAATATCAGTAAATTAGTGTATACTTAATAAAAGTATACTTCATATCAGTGCTTCTCAACTTACAAGGAGGTTACTTCCTGATCAACTCATCCTAAATTGAAAATATTGTAAGTAAAAAATGTGTTTAATACAGCTAACTTGTGTACATCAGACCTTAGCCAAGCATGTCTTAAACATACCCAGAATGATTACATTAGCCTACAGTTGGGCAAAATCATCCTACATGAGACCTATTTTGTATAGTGTTCAATATCTTACATAATTTACTTAATACTGTACTGAAATATGGTTTCTACTGAATGCTTATAGCTTTCCCTCCATGATAACTTCAAAAATCCTAAGTTGAACCATTGTAAGTTAGGGACTGTCTGTATTAATAATCTTCCCTAATAATTGGCCTTCATAGCTCTCTTCTCATGCAAGAAACGTTTTGAACTATACCATACACTCAGTCTAGAGAGCCCCAATCCAAGAAATAACAGTAAAGTATTTCCAAATTGGTCATGTTCCTTAGGGCTGTCATATTTAGCAAATACAAGATGCCCAGTTAAAGTAGAATGATTTTCAATTACCAATGAATACCTACACTGAGATTTTTAAAATGTTGTCTGGGTTATACTAATACTAAAAAACATTACTGTTATTTATTTGAAACAAATTATAAGTATCTAAATTATGTATCTCTTTCCTTGATTATACTTTTCTGATGACTCACCTCTTTTTAACAGTTCCATGCTTTACAAAATTTGTTTTAAAATCCCTTGCAGTCATAGTCTATATTACATTTATATTGCAACACAGCTGTATAGTAGTCACATCAACTTTATTTAGTTATATGTCCACTAAGCATTCATTAATGAAAAAACATGTTAAACTTAGTGACAAAATAATAGCATTGTCATGAGTTTTAATTGTTTTCTGTTCTCTGTTCAACACTATAAATGATGACTTTACATGTTCTGAAGCTATTGATTATTTAATTCCAACCATATTAAAAAATTGAATTATTCAAGGGATAAAATCTATTATAAAAAATAGTCATCACAGAAGCCTTAATAAGTATCCGTTTCAATTGGGAACTTCTTTTCCCGTTTATAAATAATACTGTATTTATTTTGACACAGAGATAAATTTTTTTTGGTCAATTCTTTCTTTACTACACTCAACAAGTTCTTCTAAGAAAAAGAGTACTTCAATAACACTGCTTTTCTTTCAATGTGCTAAAGAGGTATTGAGAACTATGAACTATGAACACAAAATAATTAGGTTTTACTCAGTGGATTATACAAAATGTTAACAAGAACTTGGCGGGGCATTTTTGTTTAGAATTAAAGTATGATTTTAGAGCTTGAAATAAAATGAAATGTTCTTGAGTACATTTGTTAAAGTGAGCCAACAGGTTCTTGAATGTGAAAGAATTGAACAATACTAAAGGTAAACAAAATTACAAAAAAATGTTAATTGCTTGAATAGTATAAATACTAAAGCAAGAAAACAGTTTATCAAAATTACTTCAATATGAATGAGAAGGGCATGTGTCTAAATCTATTTTTTCCTACTTAACAAAATACCAAAAATGGGGTAATTTATGTAAATAATGGAAACTTATCTGACTCATGGTTCTGGAGGCTGAAGAGTCCAACAACATGGCACTGGCATCTGTCAAGGAGCATCCCCTGGTAGAACGCACATGACTGTACTAGAAAGAATTGAAATCTGTCCAAATCCATCCTTTCTATCAAAGCACACTTCCATGATCTCTCTCACCCTTGTGTGCTTGATAATGATGTTAATCCATTCAATAGGTCAGAACCTTCATGATCTAATAACCTTCTAAAGGTGCTACCTTTTGATACTGATGCATTGACTGTAAAAGGGAACTACATTTGTAGGGCAATATCTCCCCTAATGAACCCAGAACTCATATATAAAGTTTTTGGAAGTCTGGTGTTCAAGAATTGATGGATTTTCAGAAGCAGGAGTATTTAGAGATTAATGGACTTTAGCTCTGTTAGAGTGGTCACTAGATTAAAGCTCTTATTGATGACTGACTTTCAGAAGCCTGGTCACTGAAGTAAGACCTTTGCTGATCAGCTCTTGTATAGAAAAGCATGTGGCTGTCACTGGTAGGTTGAGTTTCAGAAGGTTGAGACTTTTACTAACTTGCTAACTTTCAGAAGCATGGTTACTGGAGTGATGCCATTTTTAATGCCTGATTTTCAGAAGCATGAGCACTGGAGTGAGACTGTCCTGATTGAATTTTACAGCATTCAAACTGATTGTAAGTTATCTTAGATTTAGGTCTTTGGCCAAACAAATCTTTTTCTCTATTGAATATTAAAAATAAACACTTTTAATTCTCAATTCTCCTTTTTTATTTTCTCTCAAACTACAAGAGAGACTATAAGGAATTATCCAGATATTTACTTGTGGAGGCTTGATTTTCAGCTTGTATTTTCATCAGTCATTTAAGCACCTTGAGAAATAGCCATTTTAAAATAATTTATCAATAAAAACAAAATGTAGGACATTTAAGGTAGCCTGATGAGTTCAATACAGGACTTAGAACAGAATCATTAAATACGGAACATGTCTCACAAATATAGAATGTCTGGAAGCCTTAGTAATAGGGCCAATATGAAGATATGTTCGTGTGTTTATCATTGTGCAATTGAGAGATTAATCAAAATTAAACTAATATTAATAAAAAAGAAAATAGTGAAAAGTAGCACAGTGATATTAAACTTATAATGAATATTTCTTTAAAATTTATAAAATAAATATGGCTTACAAAAATTAATTTTCTGAAGTAACTTTAATAAAATATTTATTTAATATTCAGAAGGAAAACCATTAATCATTTGAATTTGCAAGAAACCTTTAAATACATCTCAGCAGAATAGATGCATCTTTAATTGTATGTGTGTTTATGTATGTTTACATTATAATCAGCATCTTTTCACAAGAATCTCTTTTTGAACACATAAGGCATTTACATGAGTAATGACATAATGAATAATTTACATATATTAAATTTATCATAGGTGAGTTTTCCTTTCAGACTCATCTGTATACTGCTTTCAATATATGTATATTACCGTTTGCTATATGATTTGATTTTTAAAAGTTTTTGTACACTTAGAAAAAGCTGAAACAGTGCAGTCAGTCATTGTGTAACTGCAGGTATTCAAGTTTCTTCTATAATAATTTTACCTTTCAGGGGTTGGTTTGACTCTCATTATGAAATTTAGCTGTGAGAGACACAGTTGGGCTGTACGCACACACACACAGAGGCACACAAATACACATGATATTTTCTAACTGTAAGAAACTTCTAGGAATGTATTATATGGACTCTAACCAACAAAAAAGCAAAACATCTAAAGTTCATTACAAGATCTTACCAGAAAATGTCAACAGCCTGAGTTTCTTCCTTCTTCTTACCCGCTACTGGTTAGATAGCACCACCTTCAATATACCTTCTTCCAGTTTTTAAGGAGAAACTACTGCCATTTCTCTCCCTATCCACCAACTGAATTGATTTATTCATCTATGTAAAGTGACTAGAGAGCAGCCAGAATCTATTTTGTTTAACATGAAGAAATGTTTATTTTTTTAAAAAATTCAAGTGTCACTCTAGTACAATTTTTGCCCACTGCTGCTAAGTGAAAAATACCAGTATTTGGAGTGTCAAAGTGAGTCCCGGCTCAGTTTGTTTCTCAAAATCCCAATTTGTTTTCCTTTTTTGATGCTTAGAGCTTGGTGAAAGTTGATCAACAGAACGTAATAAAGGATAACAGAACTGTATCCTCCAATAAAGGATTTTTGTTGAATATCAGATTCAAAACTAAATGCCGAAGTGCTGGGCATTCTTGACCTTAAACATGCTGTGCATCTCAGTGGATTTAGCAGACAGTATAACCATACAACATTCCATTTCTACAGTTAATGTGTCACTTTTTTCCCCCACAGAAGCAGTGATTTTTATACTAAAAACAGCAAGTGGTCAAGACCTAAAATAGATTAACCAGCATGATCCTTCCATAGCGATCTCTGATTTGTAGCATATCTATACAGTGGAAGGGAGGTGGATGGGCACTGGTGATTGATACCAGAGAATTGCATAATTTTTTAAAATTGCAACATTTCTAAAAGGTAATTTTTGAGGCTTTGCCTTAAAATCATTGTGCTGGGGCCAGTTTTGTGATGTTTTGTTGATTTGTTATCTGCAAGACTGTTGTAAAGAGAGTGACTTTTTCTTACAGCTAATGACACTAAAATTATAGAAGTTTTGGATTTAAACGTTAGCTGTCCTAATGTTTGAAGAATTGAATTCTGTACTAGTATATGAAATTCCACCTAGCCCCAAACTCTTCTCCCCAGTTACTAGGGGCATACCGGTGAAGAAACAAGGCTTGAAGAATTATTCCATTCCTGTGGCTCAAAGACATACACGCATTCTGCACTGCTTCTTTTGCTATAGCAATTAAAGCCATGGATTTCACATGTACATCCATCTAATAAAAGTTGAGTTCAGCTCGGCAAGCCCAAAGTGCATTTGAGTAATGTTGACAGCCTGCCCAGCTTCACAAATGATTTTTGGGTAATGCATGATCACATTTGTCATGTGCTCTAGTGCTTCCCTTTCTGGCTAAGAAAACTGAGTGAGTCTTGACGGGAGTGTGAATAGTATTTCTTGACTGTTGTTCTCCTGACATACCATTCTTTTCTCCCCTAAGCCAATTCATCATTATTTCTGGAAAAGGAATATTAGGGAATCCAAGTAGTTCAGCTAAATCTGAACGTTGAAACGGACCTAGAATATAGTCAACAATGAAGAGCCAGGTCCACTAATTTTCTTGATATATATTGCCTCTCACTTTGACAGCCTTTGTGTTTTTGTCATTATTTGATTCATGAAAATATAGGGATAATCCAGTAGTTTGAGCAAAATCACGTAATATTTTGTGCAAAATAACACAATTGTTAAAAATATTCAGACTCTTAATAAACTACACTCCCACCCTGCCTCCATCACTGCTCAAATTTGACATTTATATGTTATTTATTATTTTCAGAAATTTATTTTCATAGATTCACAGTTTAGTATAATAGACAGCCAGCACCAAAGTATTGTTTTGTTGGTGAGGAATGACCAGTATGGGTTCCTTAATACTAATAAAAAATGGATGAAGTTTTTTGTCATTACCCCTCCCTCAGAAATGCATCTCCTTAATCCATTCCTATAAGATATATTTTTTTTCTCATGGGCTAAGAGAGTAATGACAATAGTGAAAACCTCAGATGGAGGCCCCAGAATAAGACAGAAGAAAACTCACTACTGATGATGCTAATTCTCTGGATTCCCACCTTGACTTAATGGATTCTCAGCCTTAGAGTTAATGTGTAACGTAACATTTCTATAAAGGATATATAGTCAAATTGAACCTCACAAATACTATGTAGCTGTGGAAACAAAAAAAGAGCTTTTATGTTTTGAATATTGATTTTCACATAAATACATCTTACTAAAATAAATCTTACTATCTTTATTCTACCTTATCTTCATGTACTCTTTCGACCATGCATTTATCCGATGGTGTCCTTGGGGTTTTTAGTGCAACACCGTGACTGGGGTAATAACCTAAGCCTAACCTATTATACTAACTTCTCAAAAATAGGCTATATCTGGGTTTAAATCAACCATAGATTTATACATATTTTTCTTAAAACAGAATGTTGACCTTCAGGGAGTACTAGCAAGTCACAGTTAAGGTTATACTGGAGGAATGTTAATTAGCATTCACAAAAATAACCTAGGGAAGACAAAGATTGATCTTTGTACTTAGAGTGAAGTGATTGGTTGTAGCAGAATTTATAACTATAATATCCAATAAAAGAAGGACAGTCTTCTAATTTAAGTTAAATGGTTTCTTTTGCACGAGAAACATGAACTTGTTTAACAGCAAGGAAACTGTTTTTCCTAGTGACAAGCACTATCATGTTATAAATTGGGGCTTGTAAGAGAAGTCTTACCTTGATTAATAATTATATAGTATAAAATAAACAGAAACAAAGAACTTTCTATAATATCATTAAGTAATTTTTAGTCTTTAACTATAAAGCTATTGTATAATACTCAGACTCTGAAATTTAAAAATCACCTACAGGCAAAGATTAATTGAATCTATTTAATCTAATATATTACTTAAACCTGGCTAGAGAATGAATGAGAGCTGCTGAGACACACAGGCAAGTTGAATCTGGATCTGCTACTCCATTACCTCCCTCCCCCTCTCAACTCCATGCAGCAGCCTAGAGCCATTTGAGAATAAGTCTTTGTGCTGTTGACACTCTTCCCCTTTGGAATGCGGTTCAAAACCCTTATCCTGGCAGAAAGACCCTTCTTCATCATGTGTAAATTACCCTTTTAAGCCCCATCTTGTATCATTGCCTTCCATTAATGTCTCATTCTAGCTACATCAAAGTTTCAGCACCTTCTGAATGTACTCTACCCTAAAGTACCTTCTTGCACCTTTGCCTGCTATTTCTACTGCCAATAATTCCTTTTTCTCCATCATCAGAAGAAAGTCTTTGTTTCTCCCATATGCTGTCACTTTCTCTGGGAAGCCTTAATCAGATTTTCCATTCAGAAAAAAGCTGCCATTCCTTTGTGTTCCCATAGCTGCTGGGTGAAAATCTGCTCACAGTTTGTCTTCCCAGCAAGATTATGAATTCCTCACATAGAAAAATTTGATAATCATTGTCTCCATATTGCCTTGTGCTACTTAGCATTTATTGATTCAGTTTCACTTTGAAGAAATGAATGCATATTGCACCTATTTTATCTTGATTTGAAATTTTGCTGTTTGTCTGTGTGCAAGATCTTCTAATCATGAAAATGTAACTGCTTGACAGGTTAAACTTGCTCAGTGCCCAGATAGAACCAATTTGTCAAGACAAGGGAATTGCAAAAGAGATAGAATTTAATACCCAAACCTGCCGAATGGGAGATTGGAATTTTATTATTCAAATTAGCCTCCACACAAATTTGAAGGCTAGGGTTTTTAAAAGATAATTTTGTGGACAGTGGACTAGGGAATGGGTGCTGCTGATTGGTTGGGGAATGCAATCATAAGGTTGTGGAAAATGGTACTTGTGGGCTGAATTCACTTACAGGTGAGGGCCACAGAACTGATCAGATCTTGAGCCTTGGATCTCAGTGGAGTCATCCAGTGAAGTCATCTTATTGTCAGAGATGCAAAAGTCTGAAAAGATAACTCCAAAGGCCAATCTTAGATTCTATAATAGTGATGCTGTTTAAAGGAGTGACTAGGGAAGTTATAAATCTTGTCACCTCTGGAACAAGGGCTGGTAATCATTTAAATACACCTACATGTGATCATAATTCAGGCCCCTTTCACAATCCTAAACTTCTTGCCTTTTATTTGTTTTATAAAGGGAGTTTAATTTGGGGAAATGGTATCAGACTTTAAGCTATAAACTAAAATTTTCCCAAAGTCAGCTTGGCCCAAACCCAGGAATGACCAGGGACAGTCTGGAGGTTAAAGACATGATGGAGTTGGTTAAGTCAGATCCCTGTCACCATCGTAATTTTTTCCATTACAATTTTTACAAAAGTGATTTCAAAATTTTTGCAGTTCATAAATACTGTAAGAAGTGATGGGACTCCACTTCTTAACTCTGGTGCTTTGGGTGAGCTTGAAATATCATTTGAGAAGACTGTATGCCTCATTTTTCTTATCTATTAAGGGTGCACCAAAATCTCACAAATTACCACTAAAGAACTTACTTATATAACCAAATACCACTTGTACTCCAATGACCTATGGAAAAAAAACATAGCAATATCTACTATTAAGTATCATTGTGATGTTTTAAACAATGAAAGTATGTGAAAGTGCTTCAAATAAACCCCTAAAAACTATAAAAGTGTATGACTTTATCATTAATTATCATAAGTATTATTCTCAAGTTGTACCTTAATTCAGTCCATCACTTAACTAACTGCATGATCATATGTAAGTTATTTAACTTCTCTGAGTCTCAGTTTATTAATTTATATAATGGAACTAGTGATAATTCCTATTCTACAGGATTTTTTATGAATTAAAGAGAATGTTTGTGAAGTGTGGTATAAGAGGACACTCAGCATGTGATCATGATAATTATTATGTGTGCTTTTGTCTTAGCAAATCTCTGTACAAAGAGTGAGTATTTAAGTAATATGTGTATTCATTATTCTGGAATATCCACATAATAGCAGAGCTTTCATCAGTTTGTTTTGTACATGATCTTTATTCAAAATTACATTATTTGTAAATTAGCGTTTATGTTATACACTTGAGGAATACACACACACACACACAAAAACTCTCCTTGGCTTATGAAGGTCCTATTTGTGAATATTTGACTTTACAGTGGTACAAAAGTGATAATGCATTTAGCAGAAACTATACTTCAAAGTTTGAATTTTGATCTTTTCTCAGTCTAATGATATGTAGTTCAACATTCTTTTGTGATGCTGTGCAGCAATAGCAAGCTCAGTCATGCAATGATGAGGGTGAACAACTGAGACTCTGAGTGTGCGGTGCTGCCAAATGATTTTGCCTAAATGTAGGCTAATATAAATGTGCTAAGCACACTTAAGGTAGGGTAAGCTAAGCTTTGATGTTTCCAAGTTCAGGTGTATTTAATGCATTTTTGATTTACAAGTTTTTCAACTTACAATAAGTTTCTCAGGATATAACCCCATTGTAAGTAAAGGAGCACCTGCATGTCTATGTCTGTCAGTGTGTGCAGGGAGGGGATATGTATGTATGTATGTGTGTGTATGCAAATATATGTGTGTGTGTGTGTGTGTGTGTGTATGTGTCTTTCAAGATTAAGAGGATAATTATATACTCTTTCATTTTAGTGCATTTTAGTCATTAATTTTATAATACATACAAACACTTCATCCAAATTAATGTGTGCTAGTAGTGTGCTAGACCTGGGATGTTCCATGTGAATAGTATAGGCAATAAATTCTAAAAATGTACTTTCCTATTTTATCTCTCCCAATAAGACCTATTTACATTTTTAATAATTCTATAATTGTTTTTTCAACTTTTATTTTAGTTTCACGTGTACTACGTGCAGTTTTGTTATATGGGTAAATTGTGTATTGCTGAGGTCTGGCATATGAATGGTCCTGTCACCCCAGTAGTGAGCATAGTACCCAACAGGTAGTTTTTCAACCCTTGCCCCCTCCTCCTCACTTCAGAAGTCCCCAGTGCCTGTATTTATGTCTGTGTGTACACAGTGTTTATGTTCTCATTATGTTGATGGGCACTCAATTTTTGGCTCCCTCTTATGATTGAAAACGTGGCATTTTATTTTCTGTTCTTGCATCAATTCATGAAGGATTACGGTCTCCTGCTACATCCATGTTACAGCAAAGGACATAATTTTGTTCCTCTAAAAGATGCATAGTAGTATCAGTGATGTATTTGTATCACATTTCTTTATCCAGTCCACCATCGATGAGCATCTAGGTTGATTCTGTGACTTTGCCATTGTGAATAGCACTGCAATGAATTTTAAATTTGAAAAACAGGTTTTAAAGATCATGTAACAAATCACTTTCTTCTTAAAATGTGGGTGAGAAGTCCAGAATATTAAGTGAGTTGCCTTATGTTCCTCAACTAGGCAGAGATGAAGCTGGGATTTCAATTTGAATGTTTTGGTTCCTTGTACAGAGTGATTTCAAATATTTCTCAGGGAACATTCTGAGAATTTATGTTATCAATTCCTAAAATCTTAAAATCTGTGCATGTAGGGTTATTGCTAATAGCTTTCAAATATTCACCTGAAAAAATAATAATAATGGAAATAATATAGAGTCCTCTTCATAGTAATTCTCCCAAATGTCCACTTTCATCCAGTTCTCCCCTGAACTATCAGTTTTGGCTTCAAGAATTATGTTCTAAAAACACAACCAGCAGCTACTGTGGAAGCCCAAAACAACATTAGTGTCATAGTCAACATGAGATCTCAACTTGCAAGACCAGTAGCTTTCTTACAAGATGTAATGACACACTAACAGTGACTGTATGGAAGGACATAAATGGCTGAGATGTGAAGTGATTTCTAACACTTTGGGTAGATGACAAATTTCCTTCAGGATCTGATGAAAACTATTTACCCATTTTCAGACCCAAAGTTGTTACTGGAATTCAATTACTACAAATGCTAAATTTAATGTATTCTTTTGGGGAGTAGGTGCTTGAAAGTGCATCCACAGTGACTCTTCGTAACTGTTTTTCAGTTTCTCTCTCTCATACACACACACACACACACACACACACACACACACACATGCTAACAAGCACACATTCATACTCATAGTTTAGACTTAGAAGTCTGTAAAGTTACATTACATTCTTTCAATGTCTTATTTATATATAAAGATCAGTTTTTCATTGAGTATCAGTGACTCATGGGAGCCATTGTTAATGTGAAGAAAGTCAATTTAATTTTTATAGTGTCATTTTTTTAATTTAGTAATTTGGACATTATAGCTGACTGCCTCTCATCTAAATTTAATCTTTTTTCTTAGTTTCTCTTCTATATTGTGCATTTCTTGTTTTTAAATGAAAAGTTGATTTTTTTATTGCACTTTAGGTTCTGGTGTACATGTGCAGATCATGCAGGATTGTTGCATAGGTACATACATGGCAATGTGGTTTGCTGCCTCCATCCCCCCGTCACCCATATCTGGCATTTCTCCCCATGTTATTCCTCCCCAACTTCCCCACTGCCAACAGATCCCAGTGTGTGATGCTCCCCTCCCTGTGTCCATGTGTTCTCATTGTTCAGCATCCTCCTATGAGTGAGAACATGTGGTGTTTGATTTTCTGTTCTTGAGTCAGTTTGCTGAGAATGATGGCTTTTAGTATTATGCAGTATTTTAACATCAGAATATGAGTGTTTAAAATATTTGCAGTCTATTCTTTATTTTCACATTTAATTTGTTGAGTAAGTGCTTCATCTCTTTTCTGACTTCCTAAATATAACTAAGAATTGCTTATTACTCTTGAGAACAACAAATAATAAAATATAAAATAAATAACCTTGCCACGACTATTTCTGGCTGTAAAACTAGGTAATACACAATTTTAGCTCCTAGCAGAAAACCATAATGTGACAAAAATACTTGCAAGAACAAGGCCTATGACATTTAATACTCTAGTGTTTGGGGAAATAGTCATGTTCCTGCAGTACATTTTGATATAAATGTTGACAAATTCTTGTAAAATTTGGGAAATTTTTGTTTAATTAAAAACATAATTGCAAGAGTTTATAGTGTGGCTGAGTAGAGTTTTGAGGTGATAAAGCTCTACTCTGTAGCCAACTTTAGGATCTTTGCATTTTAATTGAAAGTTGACAAGATGAGATGGATTTATAATTAAATATGTTATTAGTGTGCACTTGTAAAAAAATTTCACTTGGTAGAGAAAAAATAGCAAAGCTGAAGGAAATCTCATGTATACTTCAATAATCTAGATTCTTTTTGGAACTCTCTAAGTGTATTAAATAATTGCTGAAACCTTGTCTTTACTTATGTGACATAAAGTTCAGTTTTAATTTCAAATTCAAGAGTGCCTTCAGCTTTTACTGTGTCCTTGTTCTTTCACTTGAAACAGAATCAATCCAATTAGTTCCTAGAAATAGAAAAATAAGTTTCTGCAAATATTTTGCCAATACATATTGAAAAACTTGCCACAGAATACACTGTGTGTATGAAGTGGTGGAATATGCAGAATAAGATTAAATGCCCTGACTCTGTCTTGGTTCATGGCCAAAAAGGTTTAGTTACTTAGGCAGTAAAATGGCATCTTTATAAAGTAATCTTACTTTCAAGGACATCTCAAATTATGAACTCCAAAGGGCAGTGTTATAGTGAATCTCTAGTACTCCTTGAATAATGGCAATATATTTAACTTGCAGAGGTTATTGGAATTCAATTATTGCACTAAGTATTCAGATATGAGTCTAATATATGCAGAGTAGTTCTCTGGAAGCTGTTGGACTAAAGTCACTGTCAGGGAGCTCTTTATATAAAAGGATGAATCACAGGACATTTTGCTATTCAAGAGTGCTGGTAGAAAGATGTCTCCATCTTCCCTTAAAGCCTTCAATTTCAAATTTGTCTGGCTGCAGGTGGATTTTATATAACTTATTGAGGTGATCACACTGATTGCTTGTGGTTTAGAACAAGGCACAGACCATGAAGAGCTGCTTTGTTGTTATGCTTCCCAGATCAGTTTGTGCTGAATTTCCAAAAATAATGTCAAGTTTTAGATGTTCTCAAGTGGTGTGACCCTGCCTTTCTTGAAAGTTGGCTATGGAAGAGTAACTCTGTACATACAAGTTGTATCTAAGCAGAAAAAAGGAGATGGGAAATCTTCATGCCTTAATATACTGTCTCTAAATCTAACTCATTATAAATCAATTTCATTTGATAAAATAAGCATTGTCCTGAGACATATAATCCAAGGGTAGTGTTAAGTCATTTGTGTTATAATATAAAATGTGAATTAATTAGATACTTTCCTTGCGGAGTTTAAGAGTTGTGAAGAGGGGAAGAGAGAACACTGAATATCATAAATCTGGAGAGAAAATAAATTTCTGCAGGAATGTGAGGGCTGAAGGAGGGACTTACATGCCAAGAATAGAGTTTATCCAGGTGACAGCATGATGTAGAATCAGACTAGCATACATATTTTTCATATAATTTTCAAGTCACATGTGAGGATGACTGTGGTTATAGCAATCCTGCATGTTGAACCCTCATGTTATGCACTGTCTTATAGCTTGCCACACAAAGCAAAAAGTTAAAAATAAAACTGAGTTTGGGAACAAATTAACTGACCATGGTCAATGTGCTGATCTGTTCCTCAGTGAGTAATATCTAATTTTCTGGTCCATGATGTTAGGGACATCATCTTAATTGCTGTTACATCCTCAACATATAGAACAATGTCACATAATAGAGAGTTAAAAATATTTTATGAATGATGATGAGGCAAACCCATAGTAAATAAAATAGGATATTTTTAAATGTCTGCCTATGCAAAAACTAATTTACATGGAGTCAAGCATTAAAAGCTATACAAAAGAGGTGGATTTAATCTTCAGTCCATCACTTAACTAACTGCATGATCATAAGCAAGTTATTTAACTTCTCTGAGTCTCAGTTTCTTAATTTATGTAATGGGACTAGTGACAATTCCTATTCCACAGGGTTGTTTTATGAATTAGAGAGAATGTCTGTGAAGTGTAGTGTAAGAGGGCACTCAGCATGTGGTAACGATTATTATGTGTGCCTTCGTCTTAGCAAATCTCTGTACAAAGAGTGTTTTAGTAATAGCAGCCAACTCTGCGTATGTAATACAAGTAACTAAACACGTATATGTTACTGAACTTAAAACCTCTTTATTTTAGAAGTACAAATCTCTGAAAGACTACTTATATTTCTGTTTTCTGTCAGTAGTTGTTAGGAAACTGACTGTTCTGATGTACATACAGGCTTTATGCATTTGTTCCCCCACCCCAGAAGAAAATATCCCAAGTCATAAGCAATCATGAAAGTATTTCTTTAAGATACCTTGGATATATTTATCTTCTTTCTTCTAAGTTGCTCAGTCTGTATCACGCATCTCATCTCCTTTATTCTTCCTATATTTTAATGATATATTCCAGTTTATCTTGATTTATGAATCTATAATTTTTCCTACTTACTTTCTCATTTTTAATTTATTTTTTCTTATTCTCTTTTTTTTCAGTTGTATGTCAGTAGAAGTTTTTTCTTGTTTTGTTGTTACAATTTATAAAGGTACAAATGTTTTTAAGCACATTGTAGGCTACTTGTTAGTAAATACAATGCATGTCTATTTAGGAATAACCAATGCAACCTTTCTGAGAAGTAGCACAATAGTAGAAGAAAGTCTGGATTTATGGCAAGAAAAACAATTGGAGTGTTTTAAAATTTTTGTTCTAGGGCTTGCCCTATACTGTGGTAAATCATGCCATCTGTTAATGCTAAATTCAAAAAAGACGTGAATAGTAGAGAGAGTTTAGTAGTTATTTGAAAGGTAGAGAATTCCCACAACAAAAACACATGTTGCTGATCCCCAAGTAGATGGCCAATCCCATGGTGAGTTTTTTGCAAACTATTTCAGTGACCTTGGCTTTATTCTGAGAAGTTGTATACCTCTGATAGAACTTGAAAACTAACAAAGAAATATCCAGGAAGGAAATTTAGAATACCAAAATAAATTTCCCCCAAGTAAAATTTATTTTATCAGCATAGACAGAAAAAGGAGAAGAAAATTCTCCTTTAATTTTTTTTATTTATCTTTGTTCCTGGACACTTTCTTCTTTCTCATACCACAGCTATATTTAGAAAATACTAATGTTCAGTTTGCAATGTCCAATTCTTTATTAACATGTTTGAGAAAAAAATGTAACCATGTCATGTAGACAAACTTTTATAATATCTGTGATATGGTAGAAATTATCTATACCATTTCCTATTTGGTTATGAGAAATGGTAAGTAAGTAATGTCAATTATATGACTTAGTATCTATCATGCTATACTGTAAGTCAGTGATGCTCACAGGAACTATCAAAATATTTAGAATTTTTTGGCCACATATGTCTGTTTTAAAAATATTTATTTTCTCTGTATACATAGTTTTCTTTGGTTAATCTTCACCCTCCCCATCAGTTTATTAACTATCACTGCTGTTTTCTATTTTCTTTATTGTTTGAAAATGTTGATGACCACTTCAGTTAGGTATTTATTATTGTATATATTTCTTGTTTCCAGCTTTATTTTTTCCAAATAAAAATTATATATTTAAGGTATACAATGTGATTATTTAATACATGCATATATAGTGAATTGATTACCACGATCAAGTTTGTTGACTTATCTCTTATCTCACATAGTTACCTTTTTTGTCTGGTGAGAATACTTCAGATAGATATAGTTTTAAAAATTTCATGTATACAGTTATCATAATTATTGTTAACTATTAAAACCATGCTGTATGTTAGATCTCCTGAAATTATTCATCTTATACCTGAAAGTTGGTACCCTTTGACCAATATCCCCCCATTTGTCCTACCCCCGCTATTCCCTGGTAACCATCATTTTACTCTGTTTCCAGGATTTCACTTTTTCAAGTTTTGCGTATAAGTAACATATATTTGTCTTTCTGAGTCTGGCTTCTTGGTTAAACAAAATATCCTCTAGGTCATCCTTATCGTCACTAATGAAGAAATTTCCCTATTGTTTAAGGCTGAATAAAATTCCATCATATATATCACATTTTCATTTTCCACTTATTTGTATCTAGGAATTTATGTTATTTCTGGAACTTGGCTATCATGAGGCACACTGCATTGAACATGAGGATACCGCTATTTCTTCAAACTATTGATTTCATTTCCTTTGGCTAATATACCCAGAAATGGAATTTCTGGGTCATATAGAAGTTTATTTTTAATGTTTTGAGGAACTTCCTTCCTGTTTTCTATAATGGCTATACTAATTTATTTTCCCACCGACAGTGTACAAGGATTACTTTTTCAGCACATTTACATAAAACTATTGTTATTTTTCATCTTTCTGATAATAGCCATTCTAATAGATGGAAGATGATATCTCATTGTGCTTTTGATTTGCATTTACCTGATGGTTAGTAATATTGATAATGTTTCCATACACTTGTTGCCTTTATATATATTCATTGAAAAAAATGTCTATTACAGTCCTTTGCCCATTTTTTATTGGGAGTATTGAGTATTAGCGTATGCTGAATTTTAACATATACTAACCTTTACTCATGAATATACTTTCCTCCATTATTATATTACTAATTAGTTTCCTTCATTTTAAGTTGAAGAACAGTCTAGCATTATTTCTAGGATAGGTCTAGTTTTGATGAACTCACTCAAATGTAGTTTATCTATGTAAATTTTTAACCATCTTTGTTTCTGAAGGACAGTTTGATAAAGTGTCTTTCAGTGGATGTTTTTATTTTTTCTTTCAGCATTTTCAATATATATTTCCACACTCTCCTGAACTGCAAGATTTCTGTTAATAATCTGCTGATAATTTTATGGCATGTTTCTTATATTTGACAAGTCTTTTTTCACTTGCTGCTTTTAAAATTCTCTTGTCTTTGATTTTTGACAATTTCATTATAAAATGTATTGGTAAAGTCCCCTTTGGGTTGAACCTGTTTGGGAACTTTTAAAAAATGTTTATTTTAGGTTCAGGAATACATGTGTGGGATTGTTATATAAGTAAACTAGTGTCATGGGGTTTGTTGTCCAGATTATATTGTTACCTAAGTACTAAGCCGAGTACTCAATAGTTATTTTTTTTTCTGGTCCTCTCCCTCATCCCACCCTCTACTCACAAGTAGACCCCAGTGTTTGCTGCTCCTCTCCAAGAATCCATGTGTTCTCTTCATTCAGCTCTCACTTATAAGTGAGAATATACCGTATTCAGTTTTTTCTCTTTGTCTATTTTCAGATTTTTTGCTTCAGGGCCATACTAGAACTTCACTTGACTCCTGCACTTCCACAAAGGTACTCTCATCCATGGGTGGTCATCAGAATTGATACACTGTAGGGAGATGACAGTAGAACTCTTATTCTGCTACCTAGCTGATGTCACTCATACTTATTTGTTTTCACTGGCTGGTCTATAGGAATTTCTCACTCCTTTCCTGAATCATTTATTTTGTGAGATGGGAAGTCAGCTTTACTTGTTAAAACCGATCATAAAATAGCAGTGAGTAGATTTGGAATAAGAAGTATGTGGGGAGGGAAGAGGAAAGAAAAGCTTTCCATGCTTTGAATCTAGAAGTATTTAACAGCTCCTTATATATTTATTTATTTATTTTAGATTTGGGGGGTGCATGTGCAGGTTTGTTCCATAAGTATATTGTATAATGCTGAGCTTTCTGCTTCTAATGAACCCACCACCCAAATAGGAACATAGTACCCAATAGGTACTTTTTCAACCCTTGCCTCTCTTCCATGCTCTTCACTTTTGGAGTCCCCATTGCCTATTGTTTCTATCTTCATGTCCATGTGTACACATTGTTTAGCTTCCACTTCTAAGTAAGAACTATAATATTTGATTTCCTGTTTCTAAGTTATTTCACTTAGGATAATGATTTCTAGCTCCATCCAGGTTACTCTAAGAGGCATGATTTTGTTCTTTTCTATGACTGCATATTATTTCACGGTGTGTATGTAACACATTTTTTAATCCAACTCACTGCTGATGGTCCCTTAGGTTGATTCTATGCCTTTGCTATTGTGTATAGTGCTATGATAAACATATTGAGTGCCAGGTGTCTTTTTGATAAAACAATTTCGTCTCTGGGTAAATCGCCACTAGTGGTATTGCTGGGTTGAATGGTAGTTAGTTCTATTTTTAGTTCTCTGAGAAATCTCCTACTGTTTCCACAGAAGTTGAACTACTTTACATTGCCGCCAAGTGTGTAAGCATTCCCTTTTCTCTGCATCCTCAGCAACATAATAGCTGTCTTTTTAAATGGAAAGAAAAAAAATGCAGCTATCAAATGACCATGGGTATATAGACAAACTTACAAATAAGGTTTATTTGTTTATTGTTTTCTGTGTGGAGTCTTGGTTGATAAATATCAATAAGGAAGTAATGATGCATTTACTTACAAACTGAAGATTACTTAAAACTGAAGATGAAGGATACAAATAATATATCAACTGTTGGTTTTTGGCCACTTTAAAGAAGTTAGCAACTTTTTGTTTTAAGCATTGGCAACAACAAGCTATCAAAAATATTTTTTATGAAGCATGCAATTTCAATATAAACATGAGGCATTTTATTTTAGGTGCAAGATGCTTTTATTGAAAGAAATGAAGTGATTTTACTCATTTATGCTAAACACAGTGCGAAGCATGCCATATCCTTTACATGTTTATTTGTTACAAACTACTTTCATTTTATTAGTCAATCAGCCAGGTCGAAATGTAATTTTTTAGAATTGCACCCCTTGCAGGCACTTCTGAAAATAAAAGTGTCAGCTTATTAAGATTTTTAGGCCTAAAGCATCAATTACCCCAAATGCAACATCTGAGGGAGCAGTTTTCAGGGATGTTGTAATCTACACACAAATGTATACGACATTACACCAATGGCGTAAAGATCACGTGCCTATTTAGCAGTTGAGAAGCTGTTGCTTCAGTGTCCCGGAAGGTGGGTGTTTCTTGTGGCACAGTAGTTCTATTCCTGGAAAGTGGTTTTAAAGTTGATGGTGGCAAATTCTACTGGATGGATGAACTTGGGACCAGACTTGTTTACTAAGCATAGGCATAGCTATATTCATTGATGAAATATTGAAACAGTGCTATTCTGGTAGAAAAGATAGCCTCATCCAAAAACCCCTAAAAGATCCTCCTCCATCATTTACTTGTTTGTCCCCTTTTTTTGCAAAAAACCTTCAGGAAATAAGGAGAAGGGGGCCTTTAGGACTCAGTTCTGCTGTTAAAGCCAGTGCCTATTCTGATGAGCTGGTGCCATGGCACTTGTTAAGTAGTTTGACTGCACCTCTGCAGGCTGCTTTGCTGGTCTTTAGTTTTCTCCTTGTAAATGAAAAAAAAATGTTTTACAATATGGTGAATTATGTTTATATTTTTAATATACAGATATTGAGTGACAAGGCCCAAAACTTTCTGAGAAGACAAAGCTATATGGCTTTTCACTTTTCCCCAAGTTAGCAAGAAAATAATTCTTTTGCCAATATCTCTCCTCTCTCTGTCTCTAGATGTCAGTAAAAAATAATACTTTTTCCTAGGTTTTTTTTTTTTTAGTTTAAAGAAGCAGTATGAGAGTTTGCATGTGAATATTATAAATTAAACTCAAAAAAAGTTCAGAAGTATTGGAGAACATTTCTAAATGGAATATATACAAGTGGAGGGAATAAAAAATATGAAATGTAGCCTACACTTTGAAGGGCGTATGGGATTTCAGAATGTAAATTTGGAGTGGTGGACAGGAAATGAGAGCATTTTTACTTTAAGGGAACAGCATGTATCAGAACTTTCAGACATATGCATACAATAGATCTCAGGGCAGGTATGCAGCAGTGCTCTGCCACAGAAGTCTGCAACAATGTATAATCGGCACTGTCCAATACCATAGCCACTAGTCACAAGTGACTATTGAGGACTTGAAATATGGCTAGTGCAGTAGAGGAACTGAATTTTTAATTTTATCTAATTTAAGTGTAAAGTGACACACATGGCCAGTGACAATTGCATTAAACAGTGCAGATTTGTTGGTGAGAGCATAGGTTAATGTTATAAATGGAGAAAAGAAAATTCTTGAAAAGCACATTAGAGCCATAGGATTCAGGTTAAAGAATTTGGACATACATTATGTGTGATAGCAGTGGTGGAAGGAGGAGCATAAATGCTTTAAGGCAGGGTAGTAACGAAAGTACAACAGTGCTTTTAGTAGATTCCTCTGCTTGTGGTATGAATGGCAAATTGGAGGAGGCAGGAACTTGGTTAGTACTTAGTAACTGTAATCTAAGATAGACGTAGGATTGGTGCCTGCAAGTCTGGTGGTGCCTCAAGTAAACAGAATCATTTATTTTTTAAAAACATGATTAGTTTACTTACAATTATCTCCTCCCAGTTCATCTACTTTTGCAGACCTAGATTTCCTTGTGATTTTCTGGGTATAACTCTAATCTCGGGAGACTGCCTATAATGACTGATTACATTTTGAAAGTGCAGATGCTTCAATAATATAATCATATTTTCTTTCTACGTGTAAGACTATTGTTCCATATGACATTAAATCAGCAAAAGATAATGATTTTATTTTACTTTTCCCTACAATTCTTTTTCATTTATTCTGTGATTGTTAGTCTAAAATAACGTTCTGAATAGTCATGGTCTCTCATAAAACAGCTATTTGTCATTGTAATTGATTTAAACATTTATGTACAGACATTGGCCTCATTATCAGCGACTCTATTTATCTGTAGGATGCATCACTACATTCATAAAAATTGGGTCTTTGCTAGCATGTTAGCTCATTTTTATGCATAGGTAGGAGGGGTCTAACTATCTAGAAAACCCCTTGGCAGAGATACCACAGATTGGACCAGAACAACTCAGGAGGTGGTTTACTTGGCTCAGCAGCCGCAATTCTGGGCACTGAATGTCAGATCAGCAGCCTAGTGTGTTAGCCAAAATGTCTGATTGAGCATCATAGCCTCCACAAAGATATCATTTAGATGATATTTCATGGGGACTGATGCCAGGGAATCTGAGCAATCTTAAGAGTTCCAACAGAGAGAACACTTATCAATTAAGAAAAACACAAGGATAATGAACTGCCAACATGTACATTTTTTTCCTCTCAAGCATTTGTTCTTTTGCATATTTGCATTTGCATAGAACTGCAGAAAACAAAGACAGTTAATTTGAGATTACATGTGTTTCTATTTTTGTAATGCAAGCAAATTGGACTGCCTTTTTTTCTTGCCAAAATTTGTCTTTAGAACGGATTATTCTTTTATTGCCCAGAATAGCTTTTGGACTTAGATATAAATAGAAAGCTTTATGACTTCTGGTCACTAAATACAGAAACCCTGATATTCTAGATTTGGTGTTACAATTGAGAATGCTTTAAGTACCCTGTTTTAAATCACTGATATTCTCAGAGAGGACGTAGTATAGAAAAGTAGACGGCGATACATCTGGGTTTAATTCCTGGCTCCTCCCTTTATTAGTTCTGAGGTTTTGATCAAAAGATTTAACCTCACTGAAAGTTAGTTCCCTCATCTATAAAATGAAAATAAGAAGTTTTATTCAGGCTGGACATGGTGGCTCATGCCTGTAATTCTAACACTTTGGGAGTCTGAGGTGGGCGGATCACTTGATATTAGGAATTCCAGGCCAGCCTGGACAACGTGGTGAAACCCTGTCTCTACTAAAAATACAAAAATTAGCAGAGTGTGCTAATTCCTTTTGTCCCTGCTACTTGGGAGGCTGAGGCAGGAGAACATTTGAACTTGGGAGACTGAGGTCTCAGTGAGCGGAGATCATGCCCCTGCACTCCAGCCTGCACTCCAGTGACACAGAGAGACTCTATCTTAAAAGTAAATAAATAAATTAATAAGAAATTTTATTCAAACAGTTACTGTAATGATGAAATGTATAACTATATGTAAAATACAGTAAAAGCTAGTTGTGTCTGTGCTGTGCAAAGCTTTTAAAATATCAAATCTGTCCGAAAAATGGGAGAGTGAGGAATTTCAGCCACCTTTACAACATCAGAAAGAAGGCTCACCTCATCATAAAGACACATTCCTTGGCAACTTTAACATTGTAAACCTTATAACCTAATCACTAACCCTTTTAGCCTAACACAGAAAAGCTTTGTAGAAATTTATTTTCCTATAATTATGTCAAGGAAACATACCCTTTCCAAGTGAAATTTGATTAATGGGAACCAATTTTCTGTTTTTCTTTTTTTGAAAGTAAATGCATATTGCTCATTTCCTGTTGAAGAATATTAAATTCTTGGAAAACATTCATTTTGACTTTATACATGAAAGATTAGAGATGGTTATGTGGGAGAGTTGGAAAAGTGGAGAGTGGAGATCAGGAAAGATTTAGCTGACTGAGAATAATTGACCAGTAGAGGGAAAAAGAACAATGCCTTCTAGTCTCTAATATTTACTGTTTTCTACTTATATTCCCTCTGAAACAAAGAAAAATAGACACTCTATTACCTGAAAAACTGAAAAGCTATATAAATGAGGAGACCAGCTTAGCTTGGTTCGTTAGTAGAGCATTTTAAGTAACTTTAACACACCATGTTATGTGGACCTTTCTTGTATTTCCCTGCAATCTCTATAGACTGCCCACTGTATGAGGTATTTGTTAATGTACCAGAGGAGTTCAAAGTGGCTATTACAGACACATCAGGAAAAAGAACAAGAGTGTCTTTGTTTGTTTTCAGTCAAAAAACAATTATAAGCTCCATGAGTACAAATTGAAAACTAGACAGCTGGAGGGCTCATAAAGTACATATTAGTACACCGCAGATCTGTGTGCAGTGTTTCATCCTCACTGTGTAAAGGTATATCTGCAGGAGTATGAAGCCTAAATCCTTCAGCCTCCTCCTCTATTTTCTTTCTCAGCTCTAGTAGCATATTTTATATGTGTATACATGTATATACACACACACACACACACACACATACATAGATGTATATATACATATATATACAAATATATGCCTAAATATGCATATATGTGTGTGTGTATTATTATTATCACAGTCAAAAAATACCTATAGGTCTTTATATTAGTCAGGATTCTTTAGAAAAAGAGTATTATATATATATGTAACTCTATATATATAATACTCTTTTTCTATATATATATGTATGACTATATATGCATACATATATAAAGTCATAAATATGTCAATGTATTAAACTGATTACTGATATATAAGTAACGAGCATAGGAATAAAATATTTAAAATAAATATAAGCCTTTTTTATAAACTATAGAAACAGGGACAAATCTCCTGAAGTAAATTTAAAAAGTAATCATCAGAGGCTCTCCTACAGTTTCTTTTGCTTACTACTATAAGTAATCTGTTTTATTCCAGATTCCCTGTGATACTCAGGTTTATATCTTCTAGTGGCCAGAGCTCTTTCCTTGAAAATGACTCTGAATATCATTGATTTTTTTTAATGATAATTCCATCCAGGGATGTCTTCAGAGTTTCCACTCATTTTCTATAGGTTGGTTGGGCATTCTAAAGGGAGGCTGGGAAATGAGGAGTGTGGTAGAGTCCATATGTTAAGAGAAAATTAGTGGTAGGAGTTAGGAAAACATAAGAGTACTTGTAACTATTGTATCATGTATTCTTTCCTCCTTCTTTCCTCACTTGACATTTTATTTCAACCAAAGAGCTGGCAATTTTGTTTGGAAGAAAACAATACTGTGTCCCCCATCATCATGTAATTGTGTCCTCATCGTTGTGTAAACACATAACTGATGTGTTTAAGTAGAAGAATGAGGCTAGGTGTGGTGGCTCATACCTGTAATCCCAGAACTTTGGGAGGCCATGGCAGGTGGATCACTTGAGCTAAGGAGTTCCAGACCAGCCTGAGCTAATGGAGAAGTCCCATCTCTACCAAAAAAAAAAAAAAAATTAGCTAGGCATAGTGGTGTGCACCTGTGGTTCCAGCTACTTGGGAGTTTGAGGTTGGTTGCTTGAGCCTGGGAGCTGGAGGTTGCAGTAAGTCAATATTGCACCAACCTGGATGACAGAGTGTGACCCTGTCTCAAAAAATATATATAAATAAATAAAATTGTAAAATAAAAATGCCAAACATATATATATATATGCATGTGTGTGTATGTGTGCTTACCACACTCAAAAGAAATGCCTGTTAGTCTCTGTATTAGTAGGATTCTTTAGAAAAGGAGAATCAATAGAATGTGTATACATACATAGAAAATTACTTAAGGATTGCCTTATTCAATTATGGAGGCTGACATGTTTAAAATGTGTAGTGTGAGCTGGCAGGCTGGAGACCCAGGAAAGAGCAATTGCTGAAGTTCAAGACAGAAGCCTGATAGCCTGAAGAATTTCTCTTGTTCAGGGAGATTAGGAACAGATTTCTCCTAATCCTTCAACTGACTAGGTGAGGCACAACTGCATTATGGGGAGCAACTTACTTTACTTAAATTCACTGATGTAAATGTAAATTTTACCCAAAAACACCCTTGCAGAATCATCCTGAATAATGCTTAACCAGATATCAGGGCAATGTGGCCCAGCTATATAGATATATACTATTAATCATTACAGTACCCAAAAGATGAGAAGCAATACAGATAACTTAATCAGTGGCCAACAGATCATCTTTCCCTTTTTTTTTAACCTATTAAAGATAAGCTGCTATATTTGGGAGATACAGACAAGAAGACCAAAGGCTGCATGTGGCTAGACAGGCTTTTCCCAGTGCTCCTTGCTCTTCCTCTAGTCTGTGTACAGGTGTTGGAGAACAGAGAGGATGATTTTATACTCTTTTTAAGCTGGTAAAAATAAGTCCCTGGATTATTCTGTTTTTCCTAGATTCCAGCCTCAGAGTCAATTGAGGTGCACTAAACCTTTCTTGAAATGAAAAACATCCTGGAGATATAAACATTTTCCCCCAAACAACTTAAATACTGGCAAACAGAAAAGGACAATCTTGTACAGAACAAAAACAATTTACCAGAAAAATGGAGAAAGGACACTGGACTGACATAAAAATTTTGTAACTTGTGAAAGAGAATTTTAGTTTTATTTCTTATGTAAGTTACATTGGTTGAAAGGAAAGAATAAAAGCTATTACACAATGTTTGGTCAAGAAAATAGACTCCATTATTACACAGTCATATACCAAAGGCCATCAGTGGCCATGTACTATAGGATCTTGGAACCTGAGGTTGGAAGAGAATACTACAAGTTATAAGACTTACCAGCAATAAAAAGCATGTGCGGTGACCTATTATGTTTGAAATTCTATATGTGAGGCCATTGGAGAAGAGACAAAACAAAATGCATTGTTCATAACAGAGGGAAACATTCTCCTGGGTGAAATGGGACGTATATTCTCAAGCAGCAATTTGAAGACATTCAGAATAAAGATCTGAGAAGTTTTCATATGAACACACAAAAGGTGGGGACTTTGAGCCAGTTAGACCTGGAATCAACCCAAATGCCCATTGATGATAGACTGGATTGGGAAAATGTGGCACATATACACCATGGAATATTATGCAGCAATCAGGAATGATGAGTTCGTGTCATTTGTAGGGACATAGATGAATCTGGAGAACATCATTCTCAGCAAACGGACACAAGAACAGAAAATGAAACACTGCATATTCTCACTCATGGACACAGAGAGGGGAGTACTAAACACTGGGGTCTATTGGGGGGAAAAGGGGAGGGCCAGTGGGAGGGGGAGGTGGGGAGGGATAGCTTGGGGAGAAATGCCAAATGTGGGTGAAGGGGAGAAAGCAAACAAAACACACTGCCATGTGTGTACCTATGCAACTGTATTGCATGCTCTGCACATGTACCCCAAAACCTAAAATGCAATAAAAAAAAAAACTAAAAACATGAAAAGTCCCTCTCTAGAGAATATTAGTAATCTGCCAGATCAAATACTCACAATTCTTCCTATAAAGCGCTGACAGCATCTAAGTGTTTACTTGATGACAGTTTTTTAAATTTATTTGATTGCAAATTGAATGTATATGATCCTGAAGAAGTAAACAATATAGTCAATATAATCAATTCTTATATTTAATAGCAGTGGACATCAATTTTTCTTTCAACAAAAAAATAAGAAACCAAAGCATGGTTTCTTAAGAGACTTGGCAAATATATTACTTACTTGTTTCTTTAAATCTCTTCATTTTGGGGCATGGTTTTCTATTCAAATCTTCATCAACTGGGTTTTTATTTATATAGAGTCTCTTTGAGGGAATACAATTTTCAGGGATGCAATGAACCAATAAAAGTAATTAAAAACACATACATGAGTTCAAAAGCAAATGGGAGATATCATAAATGAAACATTTTTGAAGCTGTAAACTAGGTAAGTATGATTCAGCATTTTTTTTTTTTTTTTTTTTTGGTCTGCTAAAATGACATTGCAGAAAGTTAAAAAGCTCCCCATGGTTCGTTACAATACTCCCTTGTAAAATTCAAGATGTGTACCACCAGGGACTTTAGTCAAAAGAGATGAAATTATGGCTAAATACCATAAAAGTAGTTTAGAGTCTCTTAAACATTTAGACTTCTGTGTTGCTTTTCCTGTACTTCAGAATAAGACTACTACTCCTCACTCCCCCTAGTAAAAAAGAACTTTATTCCCCAAATAGGATAAAACAGGTTCTCTGGCCTGGGGGACACCAGGACACAGGATGGAAATATAAATTGAAAGGAGGGATAGGCATACTAAATGTTCAAACACTTTACCCTGCCTGACTCCCCTTTCATTTAAATCCGCAGCAGAATCCAGGCAGCCAAATTTCATTGGAGGGGGAAAATGTAAGAATCTTCCCTAGGGAATATGTCTTATTCAAGAGAAGAGACCTAACAAAAATGGCAGCAGGAATCCCTCAAGTAGAACCAAATCAACTAGATCATAGTAAAGAATGAGGTCAACAAACCCATTCTTAAATACAGCATAAACCCAGTGATTATTAGATATTTCAAGAAAGCATGTCATACCAAAGAGACCAAAACAAATAAATAATGACTCAGAGAAAAGATTCCACAAAAGGAAAGCTTCAAAATATCTGTGATTAATATCCTCAAACACATGAGAAAAGGATTTTCATCTCGAAAACAACACCACAGATTTTTTTTTTTAATGTTGGAAACTAAGATAGTATAAGTGAAAAAAATACAATGAAAATTTTAGGGGATAGAGTTAAGATGCTATTCTGGAATGAAAAGCAAAATGTTTAAGGTGGAAATTAGGAAAAAATAAAAATTAAAAATTAAATTAAATTAAGGAACCCATAGAGAAAATCCAACGTCTTAAAAAGTGGAAATCCTGGAAGGAGAAAACCGAAAATATAGGATAGGAAATCATGAAAAAAAATTATAAATGTTCCCAGAATGGAATGACGTATGTGTTTATATTGAATAGCTTCACCATGTGACCATGTTCCCAGTCTTATGAATAGCAATAGATCCACCCTAAGACACATCAATGAAAAGTCAGTACCTTAGATACAAAGAAAGGAGATCTTTAAGGTTTCAGAGGGAACATTCATATGAAATAAACTAGTAAACAATAAGACCAAGTGTTCATGCTTCTGATGAGATAGTATGAGTTGTAACCTAGGGATCCATGGTTAAGTATGCAACAGAGCATATAAGATTTTTATCTCCCATGAAATCATTTCATAATGTTACTGGAAGGTGTTTTAGCTGATAAACCAAGAAAGAGGACAAGAAATCCAGGGAATAGGACATCCAATCTAGAAGAAAGGTGGAGGGAATCATCTAACACAAGTTGAAAGCTGTAGATCAGGGCTGGAGAAGCACCCAGGGAAATTTGCAGCAGGATGAGTTTTATTAGGAGGGATTGATTTAGCAAGATAAATTTATAATATCTTGTATATCTCCATGTATTCAGAACAGTTATATATGGGATATGAGGGCAAAGGATGAGATAGCAGTTAGTGGTTATTACTAAAACACTGAGAAAGCAGTGACAGCATAAACCATGATTTTAAAAAATCTCACAATAAACTGAAAAACTAAAAAGGATTAATATTTTTATAAAAGGAAGAGTAGACGTAACATCTAACATTTGTGTGCTGTAAATAGTGTTTATATCAATATGGCAATGTAAAAATTGCATAATGAACTGAACCGTAATATGACATAATGATTAGAGGCTGAGGACGCATATGTGTGTCAGGGAGCAAGGCCTGCCAGAGTGGTGTTGAAAGAGGCTTAATTTGTATCTTCCAAAATAGAATGTCAATATTCAGTGTCTAAACCATCCCTTCACCCTCAAAATAAATTAAGAAGTAGCAATATAATCATATTGCAGAGAAATTTGCATATAAATGAAAGTAGAATCATGCAAAATAGTTGAAAGTGGTTGCCTTTGAGAAGCAGGAAAAGTATGTGATAAGAGTGACATTTGTGTATAACCACTGAATTATATAACTTTTTAAGCATGAGCATATAATTTTGATAAAAGCTAAGCATAATTTTAAAATATTTTTATTTTAGAATACTAGAAATTTTAAATCACCTAAAACCCTACCTCTATTAAACTATTTTCAATAACAGTTTGGTTTCCTTTTTTTACCTTTATATAGCTTTAGATATAGACATATATATATGTAGGTAAAAAAATATACATACTTTATATAAGTAGAAAATATTTTATAGAGAGATTAATGGATACAAGATGTTCTGTGAATTATTAGATTATTTGCCTATTTTTCAATGGCAGTCCCTGGTTTTAATATATTAAACTCTAATAGAAAGATAGGCCTATTTCAGATATTCGAGTTTTATTTTAATACTATAATGTTTAAAATATTAACACAAGACTTGCTTTAATGATTATCTCTTTATATTGTGTTATATTTAGAAGAGAGGCTACTCAATCAATGATGTTGCTGCCTTTATATATTAATGAAATATTTCTAATCTACAGAAATGTGTGGAAAACACTAGATTAAATGATAATATACTCTGAAGATTACAAACAATTACAAAATTTGTTGTCTCTTTTTATTTTTTATATTTTAATTTTACTTTAGGTGTATACTATATCCAGTATTTCTCCCCATGTTGTACCTCCCCATACTCCCCACCCTCCCCACACCCCACTGTCACTCCCCTACTCCCCAACTACCCTCAGTGTGTGATTCTCCTCTCCCTGAGTCCATGTGTTCTCATTGTTCAACACCCACCTGTAAGCGAGAACATGCAGTGTTTGGTTTTCTGTTCTTGTGTCAGCCTGCTGAGAATGATGGCTTCCAGATTCATCCAAGTCTTTTTTGAATTCACCTTGGATCTCCTTCTGCTTCTTTCTCTCATAAGTAAATACTGATTTGGATATTTATTATTCTCGTGTACATTTTTAAAGTTTCACTACATGAATATGTAATCCTAAACAATATGTAGTATTGATTATATATTTTGAACTTCTATAATTGATATCATATTGTATGTATTTCTTAACAAAGAAACTTTTATAAACATTATTTTATACAACTCCTTACACTGATGCATGTAGCTTTAGTTCAGCTATTTTTCACTGGTGTTTACTATTCTACTGTATGTAAACAAAAATATTAGCATAGTAATTTGTTTCACAGACTGTTTTTAATATTCAAAGATAAGTTCAATTGCAACTGCAATTTGAAGCCCAAGAAGAAACAAATTACCATGAAGCAGTGTCTGTTGATATAGCAAATAGGATAAATGGCACCCTGACAATAATAGAAATAATAGAACATTTTGAAAGATATAATAAAATACGTGTTTAAATAGTGTATTGAGTCTTAAAAAGACAAAAGAAGACATCTTGAAAACAATTATACAGAACTAATAGAAATAAAAATATAGTCATTGAAAATAAAACTCAGTTAATAATTTAAGCAGATTAGACCAAGCTGAAGAAAGCATCAATACATTGAAAGATAAACCTGTAGAAATTATACAGGATGCAACACCAACAGAAGGAAAAACATGAAAAGTTAAGCAACATAGCACATAAAATGAGAAAAGAGAATGAAAATACCCCATATTTATGTCGGAGTAATAAGACTTATAGAAGAAGAAAGTAGTGAAAATGAGAGTTGTGCATATTGATGCTTAATTAGCCTGATAATTTTCCAGAATTTAGGCAAATACTCAAATAATGTACAGTTTTCTGAGAGGGATAAATAAGAATAAATCAAGATTTACATACACTGAGTTTAAGATATAAAATGTAAAGAAAATAGATAATTTTAAGAGCAATTATATGATTATCTAAAAATGAATGATAATTAGAGTAAATAATTCTAATCAACAACAGGATGGTCTGAAGATAATTAAAATACATCTAAAAAGTGCTAATGAAAAAGAAATGTCAATTTATAATTTTACATCCTGTTAAATTATTATCAAAAATGGGTGGTAAAATGGAGATATTTTCAGAGGACTATTAAAGAGTATGAGAAAAAAATATAAAGTAAAATGGATGAAAATATTTGAAATAGCTATAACTGACAAATAAAATTTATTTGTTACATATAAAAATCAATTCCCCAATAGAAAAAGGTAAATAATAAAAGAAAAATAGGCAATGAATATGTGAAAACTACTCAGTGACAAGTTATCATTTAAAAAGATACTACTATTAATAATAAAAAAAGACATGACTGAAATATTGAACATGATAATACCCACTAATGGTAGGAACATAGTTCAGTGGCAACTTGCATACACTGCTACTGAACTGTAAACTCGTACAACTGTTATGGAGAACGATATCTAGTAAAAGCATAGGTGAACAAGTCCTGTATGTTAACAACTCAATGTTTAACTTTAAACCCTCAATAAACCACTGAGCATATGCTCAATCAGCTCCCTAGTACAGTTGTTTACTGCATCATTCCTTTAGGTAGGCAGGCAAGAAATAAGGAAATAAACAACCTCAATATTCATCAATGTAGATAAATGAAATTCTGTTCAGCATTTAAAATTAATGAACCAAAACTACATGCATTAACATGATTCAAACTCAAAAATATGCTGTCATTTCATAAAAATCAGTTTGGGATGGATACTGAGAGTAAGATAATATTTATATAAGATTTAAACACACAAAACAATGATATGTATTGTTTAAGGTTACCTAGAAATGTGTGGATAATTCAAAATGATTGAAAATAATTACCTGTAGAGAGAAAATAATGGTTTTATTATATCTGAAACATTTGTATGTTTTTAAAAATCATATCTGAAAACAATAAAAAAGGGTTAATATTTTACAGTATAAAATATGTGTTATATCTGTACAGTGAAAGCAGGCATTTGTTTTATTAAATCCTGAACTTTTCTACATTTTTGGAATATTACCTAGTTCATACAAAATAAATATATAAACTGAATAAATGTATTTAAGATTGAAGTTAATATCCCTTGGGTGAAGATTTTAAATGAACTGGTAACAGCTTCACATGTCTCCATTTTTACAGTAACTTCCTAAGATAGTTTGTACACAATTGCATTTTTTCCTCTATGTTACTATTACAGAGAACCAAATAGTTCTTGAATGATAAATGTAATGTGGTGTTCAGGCATCAACATTTGATTCTATTTTTCAATAGTGTAACTACATTTACTGTGTATTAGGAAATGTCAGCTCAAAATCTCATCTACCATGGGAATTTCCCCTCAAACAGGAGTAAGCACCAGTTGCTTCATTTATCCTACATAACAGTCCCTTGGATATATCTGGCTGATCAAAGAATGGACAACTAAGTTTAACATAAAGTTGATATTTGAATGATAAAGTGATTTGAACTTTTTGAAATTCTGGCAGGCTTATTACGGTTCCTTAAAAGGAAAGTTTCATTAACATCTCTAAGGAGGACCTCTGAGCTCTCCAGATTCCTGCTTTTCCCATAGCTTGCTTAGGTGGATTTTCATTACGCTCTTCCCTCAATTTTCTTCAAAGGCAATACAGATGAAGACATTGTTTCAGGCTTTATACTCACCATTCACTCTGTATATGTCCAGCATTTTATTGTTCTCAAGCCTTTTACCTTTTTAATGAGCACTGATCCCAGTTTCCTACTCCTTTCCTTTTTATTACAAGTAATATTCCATTTTCAAATCTTGAAACCAGATCCATTTAAACTTTTGTTAGTACTGTATCTCATTTCTTGTACATTGTTTACCTATTTAATGGTAGGCTTCTTAATTTCCATGTGTCATTTAAGACAAATGAAAATAACATATGTTCCTTTTGAAAATAAAATGTTGCTCACCCTTTCTTAAAGAACTAACGTTCTTTTAGATGGTTTAGCTTTTAGACCAGTAATTTGTGTTTCTGTTAAGAGCAAAGTTGCTATCTCTAGTTAATGGCAGTTTTTCTCCTGCTGTTGATGGAATTTTGAGTTGAAATTTATATCAGAGACAGACAAATGGAACATTTTAAAGGGTCTCTTCCTAAATTCACAGTTTTCATTTAAAAAAATTACTAAGACTTCTTAACATATAAAGGTTTTTGTAAATGTAGCTACTAAAACTTGTGGAAAAAATGAAAGGAAGGTTATAGAAAAGATATATGCCTGCTTTGTACCCTTTTTACATAGTAATTATATAGGGAAAACACTCAATTTTACATATAAACTAACTGGTAGACAACGTAACTCCAGATGCTGGCAAAAACCAGTGGAATATTGAAATAGAACAATTGGGACATGTTTATTATCTCAGGATCACAATACTCATATTTTTTTTCTAGTATTCCACTCGGAATTATTTGATGGATTCAGTTTGTCCCATCAACTTTTCCCAGTCATTTTTTCTTGCAGTTCTGAAATAATTGATGGGAATTAGAGGGTAAGACTTTAAATGCAATGGAGGGAAAAGGTAAAAAGGCTTTGTGAGTTCAAACACGAAGATTTGACCTCATTATCGTTCTACTTCCCTAATTTAACTGATCTACTACTGGGGTTCAGAAAAATGATACCTCAGAGTATGGCACTTTGGAATGCTGAGTACTTCCAACTGAAGGACACTGGAAGAGTCTCAGAAACAGAGTCTCTTTCTGACAGTCCCCTGCCCTTTTTCCTCTGGCTCCCTTTTCTCCCTCAAGGCAGGCCATAGAAACTAGAATTCTAGAACTACTTTCCCCAAAAGCCAGCCGCCATAAAACCTAGAAATATTACTTTAACCTTCATCCACCTTTCTGTGTAGGAGCTGGTCATAATGACTTACCTTGTCTAATAGTAGATCATAAGACCCTCATTTCGGAATGAGTCCTGCCCTATACCCAGGAGAAAGAAATACTACACAGAGCTCAAGAAGAATCTGAACAAACAAGCCTTGCTGAGTTTCCCCAATCAGTCTGTTACCATTAGAACATTCCCTTTTTGTCTAATCACATTTTTACATGACTGCTTATTCTTCATCTAACCTAATTTGGTCTTCATTGCTGAAGGCTCCCATGTCATATAAAACTGATTAAATCATTTTTAATGTTTTTCTCTTGTTAACATGCCTTTTGTCACAGGAGTGTCAGCTATGATCCTTATGATGGATGAGGAAAGTTATCATGTCTGTCTACCCCTACACTACCAAAACCTATTTATATTAAAATAAAAGTAAATGATCTAAAGGCCTTTATTTTCTTTTTCACACTTCCCTTAATTGATCAACATATTTTACTCTTGGTAAAGAGTACCAGCTATTCAACTTCTTTAGATTCCATATATAAGTGAAATCATGAAGTATTTGTCTTTCTGTGCCTATTTCATTTCACTTAGGCTAATATTCTTGAAATTCATCTACACTGTTGCAAATGATAGAATTTTCTCTTCCTTTTTCTTCTTTCCTCCTTCTCCTCTCCTCCACATCCTCCTCCTCTTTCTTCTTCTTTTAAGACTAAAGCATATTCTGGTGTGTGTGTGTGTGTGTGTGTGTGTGTGTACATACACATACCACATTTTCTTTATCCACTTATCAGTTGATGGTTAGGTTGATTTCGTATCTTGGCTATTGTGAATAATACTGCAATGAACATGGGAATACAGATAGCTCTTCCACATACTAATTTCTCTCTCTCTTTTTTTTTTTTTAGAATTTATATTCGTATCCAGAAGTGAGATTTCTAGATCAAATGGTAATTTTATGTTGAGGGGAAAGGGAGAAAGGAGGTTGTGGGTCAAATGGTATGAAGTTTTATTTAGAATGAATTTGTTCTTTAGATCTATTGTAGAACATGGTGATTATAGTTGATGATGTATGTTTGAAAATTTATAAGACAGTAGATTTTAAATATTCTCATCACAAAAATGGTAAATATGTGAGGTGATGGATATGTTAAATACCTTGATTTAATCATGTCACGATACATACATATATCAAAATATCATGACATATACCACTAATATATACGATTATATTTGTCAATCATACCTTAATAAAGCTGAAAACAATACGAGCACCACTGGTTCAATGCAGTGAATTAAAATTTCATCTTTCACTATTTCTGTGTGCTTAACCTAACTCAAGTTATATAGACGTGAGTGCCATTTTCTTATTTGTTAAATGGGAGCAATGATAGTTACATTATTTATATAGATTCATTTCAAAGATAAAACTAACTAATATGTAAAAAGCACTCAGAGTAGTAGTGATAAATAATATAAAAGCGAGTATTTTCTATAGAAAACTGTATGGTATAGTGTTGTGTGAATTTTTTTTTTTTTTTTGAGACAGAGTGTTGCTCTTCTTACCCAGGCTGGAGTGCAATGGCGCGATCTCGCCTCACTGCAACCTCTGCCGCCTGGGTTCAGGCAATTCTCCTGCCTCAGCCTCCTGAGTAGCTGGGATTACA
Source organism: Callithrix jacchus (assembly GCF_049354715.1). Classification (NCBI taxonomy): domain Eukaryota; kingdom Metazoa; phylum Chordata; class Mammalia; order Primates; family Cebidae; genus Callithrix; species Callithrix jacchus. The sequence goes on along the minus strand of NC_133502.1, from coordinate 135,742,516 downwards.
GGCACGCGCCACCGTGCCCAGCTAATTTTTTGTATTTTTGGTAGAGACGGGGTTTCACCATGTTGACCAGGATGGTCTCGATCTCTTGACCTAGTGATCCACCTGCCTCGGCCTCCCAAAGAGCTGGGATTACAGGCTTGAGCCACCGCGCCGGGCCCCTGTTGTGTGGATTCTTTTAGGAACCAGACAGACACAATTTCAAATTTTACTCACCCACTTTTTACCTTATGACATTGAGGAAGTTACTTATCTTCAGTAAATCATAGTAAATCAATCTGTAAAATGTAAAGGCTTTTATAAAAAGCATACTATATAGTAAGTATACCTAGAACACAGTAGGGAAGTCTTTGGCATATTTCTAAGTGGGGCCTTTCTTCATTCTAATAAAATACAAATACCCAGGCTAGCACCTAAGGACCAATAAAACTTTTCCCCCCTTTTTCCTCTCCCTTCAACTATATATACTACCAACTCTTCCCTCCTTATTTGAAATAACTAAATACATACTTCTTTGATACGATTAAGGACAGCCCCTGATGCTTTGTTTATCTTTTTATTGTACCTTTCCATATATTATAGTGCCTCCATCTCAAGCCTAGGATGCTTCCCAGACTTAGTTTTGCAGGTCCATTGCCTTTGATCTCTTTCGTAAGTTGCAAATGGGTAAACATCCAGCAGATATATTTTAATTGGGCCAGTTTATTTTTTAAAAATTGAACGGGAATGTCTTCAAGTGGAAATTCACAATGCTCTGCAGTAATCATTACTCCTTCACATATTTAGTTCTCCTGACTGGCCTCTGAAGTCTTTGGGTTTATCATTGGAACTCTTCTTAATTAAAGCTAACATAAATGAATCATCACCTTGTCTGCCTCCCCTCAGTTCCATTAAAATCTTTATCAGTCCCTTTATATAATATGATGTAAGGCAGGAAAAAATGAGTTTGGGGGCAAGATAGAAGTGATCTTAATCTCTGCAGCTACTAACTCTTTGCAAGCCTCCCTTGCTCATCTGTAAAGTTCAGAAAATAATTCTCAAATGCAAATAACAATTCTTTCAGGGTGGCTTTGACAATAACTATAAAAAATGGATATAACATAATTAACATAGCACCTGTTTCAAAATAAGTCATCTATAGATATTAACTCCTCTGAATCTGTTTTCTAATTTGGCGATTAAAAGTAGTAGTGACATATAATATAAAAGCTAGTATTTTCTATAGAAAACTGTATGGTATAGTGTTGCGTGGATTCATTTTTTTAAGATTTTATTTATTTATTTATTTTTAATTGCGTTTTAGGTTTTGGGGTACAAGTGCAGAACATGCAAAATAGTTGCATAGGTACACACGTGGCAGTGTGATTTGCTGCCTTCCTCCCCTACACCTATATCTGGCATTTCTCTCCATGCTATGTCTCCCCAACTCCCCACCCCCTGCTGTCCCTACCCTATTCCCCACAACAGACCCAGTGTGTTGTGCTCCCCTCCCTGTGTCCATGTGTTCTCATTGTTCAACACCCACATATGAGTGAGAACATGCGGTATTTCATTTTCTGTTCTTGTGTCAGTTTGCTGAGAATGTTGTTCTCCAGATTCATCCATGTCCCTACAAAGGACACGAACTCATCATTTTTGATGGCTGCATAATATTCCACGGCATGTATATGCCACATTTTCCCAGTCCAGTCTATCATTGATGGGCATTTGGGTTGGTTCCAGGTCTTTGCTATTGTAAACAGTGCTGCAATGAACATTCGTGTGCATGTGTCCTTATACCAGAATGATTTATAATCCTTTGGATATATACCCAGTAATGGCATTGCTGGGTCAAATGGAATTTCTATTTCTAGGTCTTGAGGAATCACCACACTGTCTTCCACAATGGTTGAACTAATTTATACTCCCACCAGCAGTGTAAAAGTGTTCCTATTTCTGCACATCCACTCCAGCATCTGTTGTCTCCAGATTTTTTAATGATCGCCATTCTAACTGGCGTGAGATGGTATCTCAATGTGGTTTTGATTTGCATCTCTCTAATGACCAGTGATGATGAGCATTTTTTCATGTGTTTGTTGGCCTCATGTATGTCTTCTTTTGTAAAGTGTCTGCTCATATCCTTTGCCCATTTTTGAATGGGCTTGTTTGTTTTTGTCTTGTAAATCTGTTTGAGTTCTTTGTAAATTCTGGATATCAGCCCTTTGTCAGATGGGCAAACTGCAAACTTTTTTTCCCATTCTGTTAGTTGCTGATTCACTCTAATGACTGTTTCTTTCACTATGCAGAGGCTGTGGAGTTTGATTAGGTCCCATTTGTCTATTCTGGCTTTTGTTGCCAATCCTTTTGGTGTTTTGGTCATGAAGTCCTTGCCTACTCCTATGTCCTGGTTGGTTTTGCCTAGATTTTCTTCTAAGGTTTTAATGGTGTTAGGTTCTTTCAGGAACCAGACAGACAGATACAATTTCAAATTTAGATGACCATTTAAGTTCTCCTAGTTCAAAAACAAGAGATCCATGGAATTCCTAATTTTATATTTTAGGTATTCTCTGTTTGTTGTGCTCTTATTATAATAATATAGTAGAGTATAATATATAACACAATATCATACCATATGATGGTCTTTTGTTCTTATGTATGATATTTTTATATTCAGTGTACTCACATATATTGCCTTATGACATTTTTAATGCGATACTAGTAATGTATTTTGCTATATTCCTGTTCTAACAGCTTCTGACTTTTTAATAAGAGAGGAGAAGGAAAGAGAAAGATACTAACATGGGTGGGAATGCCCACTCCAGGGTCCATGGTAGGTCCTTTGCAAATGCAATTGCTTTTGTTGATTGAAGGCCTCATTGATCAAGCAGAAGTCATGAACATGAGTGAGTAATCAACAACAGAGAGGGTTCAGTGTACCTGGTATATCAGTCAGTGTGGGTTTAAAAGGACTAGTGAAAAGATACTGTTAACTAGCAGCAACTAAGTGAAAGTCAGTCAAGAGAGCTGTCACTGCATTAGAGATACAATTTCCAGATACAGTCATTTTTAATTTATGAAGTGTCTGGATTACAGAACTGGCAACTTTGTTCCATAAAAATGAGGTCTTTGGCTGGGCATGGTGGCTCAAGCCTGTAATCCCAGCACTTTGGGAGGCCGAGGCGGGTGGATCACGAGGTCAAGAGATCGAGACCATCTTGGTCGACATGGTGAAACCCCGTCTCTACTAAAAATACAAAAAAAAAAATAGCTGGGCGTTGTTGCGCGCGCCTGTAATCCCAGCTACTTGGGAGGCTGAGGCAGGAGAATTGCCTGAACCCAGGAGGCGGAGGTAGCGGTGAGCCGAGATTGCACCATTGCACTCCAGCCTGGGTAACAAGAGCGAAACTCCGTCTCAAAAAAAAAAAAAAAAAAAAAAAAAAAAAAAAAAAAAATGAGGTTTTTGAAATTATGCCATGGGAGTATGAGTATTTATTTATTTATTTATTTATTTATTTATTTATTTGAGACAGGGTTTTATTCCTGTTACCCAGGTTGGAGTGCAATGGCTTGATCTTGCTTCACTGAAATCTCTGCCTCCTGGGTTCAAGCAATACTTGTGCCACAACCTCCAGGTGTGCTGGGACTGCAGGCACACTGCAGCATGCTCGGCTAGATTTTGTATTTTTAGTACAAAAATTAGCCAAGATGTTGCCATGTTGGCCAGCCCGGTCTCAAAATCCTGACAGCTAGTGATCTGCTTGCCTCAGCCTTCCAAAGTGCTGGGATAACAGATGTGAGCCACTGTGCCCAACCTGAAATATTTTTTGTTAGATTCATAATTGCTTCTTTTTATGATTTAACATAAAAAACAAGATCTTATTAAACTTAAACATGTTACCAGGCGCCTTCTAATATTCTCCTTTCACATTCTAATACATTAATAATAAGTTTGAAATTAATGAAGCAACACCTATTTTTACATTGGTTAAAAGCAAGAAAATATATTTTATTTAAAATGAATGTTCTTCAACCTTTCAAGCATTCTTAAGTGTTTTGTGTTCAAGGTTATTTAAAAAGTATGTGGACTCACACTAAATATAGAAAAAGTAAGACTTTATGTATTCACATACCTTTTTTTGTTAATACTTTTTTTGTCACTGTTTCTGGGCTTAAACTCAAAATTCATAAAAATTCTGAGACATTCCAAATATGAGTGTTGCTCAGTCCCAAGTGGTCTCAGTTCACTAAATTATTCAGTGCTCTACATAAATGTGTCAACTTTATTCACAGGGCATAAATGAAGAGATCTTGTGCTTGATAATCCAGAACTGTCTTTCTAATAATGAATAAAATATTTTAAAGACATTGAAAAAGGGGTAACAAGCAGCCCTTAAAACTTTCTTGGGTTCCAGAGATGTGCTATTCTACATTAAGGTATAAAGGAAATTGATTATTAGCTAAGTAAAATATAAGTTTAAATAGACTTTTATTGGACTGATCAACTTGTAAGTGGGAAATTAAGAGGCTTGTTAAATCTGCTAAAGACATTTCGGTTATTCTGAAGTCTCATATTCCCTCCTGTCTTTATATGCAATTGTTATTTCCTGAAGTACTAAATACATCATTTGGCCCACTATTTCTGTCTTAGAAGTGGTTGCTCCCAGATCATCTACCCCACTGCATTTGGCAAAGGACATGTTTTACTGTATTTGTCCATGAGGCCTGATCTCCTCTGGTGCTTTTCCCTGTTGTTTTCTGTGTCCTACCCTTTGTGTTCTGCTTCTTTCTGCCCATTGCTAGACATCCTCTTCTTTCAGAACAGGAATTATAGGAGTGTGACATGTGGCAGTTTTACTGAAGTTTTAGGAATTTTTTCTCCAGGTGTGGTTCATGCACTGTCTTACTCACCTCAGCATAACTGGGATACCAGCATGTGAATCCCTGGACACATCACTGCTCTCATGAATCAGAATCCATGGAAATCATAGCTACGTATCTGTATTTGCGACAAGTTCCTTAAATAATTCTTAAGTACACAAAAGAGAACAACTCTTTTGGGTTAATTAGTGGTGATAGGGGAGAGGATCAGTTATATAAATTACCATTAAAAAAAACAAACCTTAAATCTGCTTCTTAGGCCTCATTGTTCTGATATTTTCTGGCTATCCATGTGTTGTGTACTATACTACCGGTTTGAGTTTGAGTTCAATTCCTTTTTAATTGAATGGGAATGCTTTTAGGTAAGGTAAGAAATCCACATTCACTACAATAATCATTAATCTTCATATATTTTGGTCTCTTACCTGGCACAAAAATTTCTCAGAGGGCCACCTTTTCCTTAGGCCTTAGATAGGAAGATGTATTGCCCAGATTCTGACTCAGGAAGACCTTGCTGTCCTGTTGTTGGACAGACTTGTACCTCTTACCTGTCCAGCACCTGGTGAGTGGAAAAGGTCTGGCCATTTCCAACCATTGCAAGACAACTCTGAAAGATAATATCCACTGCAGAGTTCCCTAGAAGAGGCTTTGTTGATTGGTGTCACAATTTAACTTCTTTCCCTTCCTAATCCTGCTTCTTACCCTTCTTTTCACAGATATTAATTCCTAATCAACATTTTGTACCCCAAACTCATTTAGTTGTGCTTCCAGGAACGCACCCATTCTATAATAGCTTCAGTCTGTAGTAATATAGTGGAGGCAGCTTCTCTCCTCTGAAAACAGTCTGTCTCCGCTCCCCAGGCCTCTCTTAAGTCACCAAGATATGTTTCCAATATATCTTACTTCAGAATACACCAAGTTGTTGAATTTTAACTCTAATCAAGATTCAGCTTTGAAACTGATTTCCCATATTCAAGAACATAATAGGTAGGTTCTATTTTTCTAATAGCAGATTGGCCATCTTTTTTCCCTGTAATCATTTATGCTTTTCCCAAGGAAATGCAGTCAGTTTTGGTTTTAATAAGCATATTTGGGCATTTTGTTACAAGGAAGTTAGTTGTATAGTTTTATTTCTTCACCAACTCTATTACTTGCTTTTGGGGTTTTTTTTGTTGTTGTTTGTTTTATACAATTAATTGACATGGCTTCCCAGACCTCTCAATAGCTCTGAAAACTAAAAAACAATACATTGGAAGTTGACTCAATTATAAAAATTGCCCTTGTTTCTATATTCATATTTTCTTGAGAATCTATTTTTCTGACAGTGAATGTTCTTAAAATTGATTTTCTAATTAGGTCAGTCATCCTCATAAGGAGCTGTTATTTTCACCAAAGCACATAAACATGTGATAGATAATGTGTTCCTCCACCAGAAGAGAAGTGCTTTTTTAAACCTACTGCCAAACCCACAGTACTCTCTGTCTTAAAAGATCACAGAGTTCATTTCAATATTTTAAAGGAAATTAACACTGAATCTCTTTGCAGGCATTCTGAATATTATTCTACATAATAGAATGAAATGGGTTTCTGTTGGGAAATACTGCATAGTTTGAGTTGCTTTTATCTTCCTAAACATGACATCAATATTAGCAATTACATTTTTATTATTCACTGTTTCTCACTTTGGCATTATCTGTTGTTCCTTTCTGTTTTAAACTTTTTGAATGCTGTCAGAAATGTGTTCAAATAATTTATTCTAGCAAGTATTTTGGAGTGGACTTGGACTTTAGATAGGAAAATTAAGCCATTATGGAAATAAAAGACTTTGATTTTAACTGAGCTACAAAAGAAAGAAAAGTTAATATACATTCTGATCACAATCCAGTAGGTTAAGTTGGTGTACACCTGGGAAAAGACTACAGCTTATGACATTGTAATAACAAAATACAAATAAACTAGAATACTTTGTGATGGTGACACATGTCTAATCTTCTCTACTGTAGAATTAATGTAATTGTTAAACTGTGCACTTACTTGGTGGAGTGATCATGCTTATACATTTTTATATCTAAGTTCTAGTCACTAAGATAGTACTTTTATTGAACAAACACACTGAAAACTGTTACTAAGAGTGATAATGGTGATGGTGTTATTTCTTTAGATTATATAGAATAAAACTGCAAAAGAGAACTGAAAAATGGGCCAAGCGTGGTGGCTTACACCTGTAATCTCAGCACTGTGGGAGACTGAAGCAGATGAAGAGCTTGAGGCCAGGAGTTTGAGCCCAGCCTAGCTAACATGATGAATTCCTATCTCTACAAAAAATAGAAAAATTAGTTGAACACGGTGGCACACTCCTGTAGTCCCAGCTACTTGGGAGGCTGAGAGGGAAGGATCACCTGAGATTGGATAGGTTGAGGCTGCAGTGAGCAGCCTAGATGAAGAGAGAGAAAGATCCTGTCTCAAAGAAAAAAGAAAGGACCTGAACAATGGTATAAAGGGAGAGTTTACCATAGGGGTAGCCTTACCTGATGGTTATAGAAAAATAAATAAGGTTAGAGTCAGAGTACTGTGTTTCCAGTCTTATCAAACTATTTTTTCAGAGTTGTGCTATTTCTTTCAGACACGGTATCTACCTTGCCCCCACCCCACTTAACCCTAGCATTCTGTCTGGAAACCCCTTCCAAATTTTGAAGCATCACTGGAGAAACAGATGAGGAAAATAAATGACTCGGGCATCCTGTTGAACTATATTCAACTAGTGGAGCCTGTGGGATCTCATATTGTTTACCAGCTGCTCCTACACTCTCTGCTGAACCTAGACTAATTTTACAGCTAGAGTTGAATTAGCAATTCACATTGCATGCTTACCAGATGCTACTGAAGAATGTGGAGGAGACAGCAACATAATCACACTGAAAACAGAATTTGAAGATCACCTTGTCCTTTTAGCATCAGAGGCTCAGCTAAACAAGATGACTGATTTATCTGTGCACCTCATGCCATTATTAAATAAGCAAAGACGAGAACACAAGCATGATATTACACAACAGTGTTATTGGTATGAGTCACAGCACCTGTAATTTAGCAGTCACATTGTCTAGCTCAAACAGGTGACACAGTCTGGCAGATGGTAGTGAGGATTTCATTATAAGGTTCACAATTTCTCACAAATTGTTTGCTTTTTTTGTTTTGCTCAAATGTCATGCTTGTGTTTATGTGCACACATACCTTATCATAAACATAATGTGTGTTCATATATTTTGAAACCAAGTTGTTAATTATATATGAACAGAATTGTATTAACTCACTGATAATGTTTTCTTTCAGTATTTATTAAACATTCACTAAACAAACATTTCTGAACGCATACTATGTGCCGGGTACTACTCTAGACAAACAGGATATATTGACTAATACAACAAAATCTACTATTGTTTAAATAACAGATATTAAAAGACCCACTTTATAAAAATAATGTAGTTTACTTAATATCAATGTTGTTATATTTTAATATTGCTACCTAACCTTTTTTACGTTAGTATTATCAGATATATATTCTTTCTATATCTTGAATTTCAACCTTACTGAAAGAAAATATTGTATTTAGGTATGTATTTTATATGCACATTACAAATTTGTTTGTTTTTAAGAAAAATACAATTGAAAAGTCCCTGAGTTTAAACAGAAAAGTTCCATCCACATTCATTTTTGAGACTATTAATATATTTTGATTTTTAAAAATTTTGTGGGTTTTTTAATGCCATGCTTTCTCTTTGCTTTCTTTTAATTATTTTTCTCATTCTATTTTCTTAGGAATTCTAAATTCCTCTTCAGCTCTCTCACTAACTTACCTTTCTTTTAAATTTGGCTGTCTCTTTAAAACATTTTTTGGTTTCCTTTATCTAGCATTTCTCTCTGTTTATAGAAGGAAGTTGTTCTTAGTATCTTTGTCTGTCACAAAGTCCATCACTATTTTTCTAACAAGTTAAATTATTTTTTTAAAAGCCTCAAAAGAGTCAAATAATTTGGTATTCTAACTATTAGCAAGAATCAATATACAAAACATACTAATGAAGGGAAAGGGATGAGAGATTTGTGTATTTTAAAGGAGACTCTGTTAGTTTGCTAGGGCTGATGTATAAAAGGCCTGTAACTGCACAGTCTCAACAATGAAAATATGTTGTCTTTTTGTTCTGGAGAATAGAAGTCTGAGATCACACTGTTGGTAAAGTTGGTTCCTTCTGATGTTGAGGTCTGTGTTGGAGACTATATTTCATGCTTTCTTTGTACCTTCTGGTAGTTTGCTAGCAATTTTTGGAGTATATTGTTTTCTATTGCATCATGTCAGTTTCCTGTCTAAACTTCACCTGGTGTTATCCCTGTGTGCATGCCTGTGTTCAGTTTTTTTAATAAGAACACTAGTCACATTAAATTAGAGGCTCATTCTATTCTAGTATGTTCTCATCTTAATTACATCTGCAACAATCCTATTTTCAAATAACCTCATATAATGTGGTGCTTGGAGTTAGGAATTCAGTACACAAATCGGAGGGGGGTTAAAAGTGAAACTATAAGAGAGACACTATTGGTAGGAGTCGGCTTTGAGTTTATCTCAGAAATTTTCCCCAAAAGTTACATATTATCAAGTGTCTTACCTTATAAGAGCCTTGTTATTGTGGTATAAGGTCTATTCAGATTCTGTCAAGTTGATTACTCATGGGTAAGATCTTATTTAGATTTTGACAAAAAGTATATTTATCACAATTTTTATTTGAATTAGAACACACTGAAAATATTCAACTGTTAAAGCAATCTCAATAAATTATTCAGTGACCCATGGAACCATCCTCTGTCTGCCTCTGTCGCTTGTGCTTGATTTGCTTATTCAAGTTTCTCTCAAGCAACTGGCTTTGGGTAAGAGGAGGTCTTCATTTATGCATTATTGCTCAGCAGTAGTAGATTTATAAAGGGAGCTACATTTTTGCATTGATTTTACTTTTGCTTTTAACTTAACTGAAAAATGCTTGAATGAAATTATGACAACCCCAAATATTCCCTTTCGGAAGCCAGTGTTTGTTCATGTAAGGGGTAAAATTCCCTAACTAGTAAATGTCTGTGAGATTTTGAGTTACATGGTTAAAGGAGGGTGTAAAAGAAATTCTAGTTAACAAGTAAGAATTATGTAAAACTTGATATCTTATCTCTAAAACTTTCCCACCACACTTAAGCACAGAGTTAAAAATATTTTATTGGTAACGTGTATCTTTGGGTTCTAAGGTCTATTATTTTAAAATAGTCTATTCTTTTACTTGCATTTTATTTTTAGTCAAGGGTATCCCGAACGTCTGAATCTTAAGTGACCAAACAAAAATAAATAAATAAAATCATCTAATTATTAAAAACAAAAATAATAAAATAAAACTTTATCAAGTACCACCCAATGATGTCCTCCTTTATGCAGGAATCTCAGGTCCAGCTGCCTTGTCTAGCTTAGGCCAAAGGTCATATCTCATCTCCAAGAGCAGTGCTAATCCAGGTCTAGAGTTTAGATCTTCCTCTAACATTTCAAGGCTATCATGATATCAGTAACCCTTTTTCTTCTGGATTTGGCTCCTCCCATTTTTCTATGCCTGCAGATGTCCACTTTCTTCTGTTAAGTGTAGCAGTCTAGTTTAGCTCTGTGTGTGTGCGTGTGTGTGCATGTGTGTGTGCATGAATGCACATGCATATTCATGTGGTGTACATAAATGAGTATGTGCATGTCTGTACATGGATGTGGTTTACTCTATTTTTCTGTGTTGTAGCAGAAATGAAATCTATTTGGACAGTCGTAGCCTACCTTGCTGCTAAAGTCTCTGAACATTTTCTATATGTGTGTATAAAATTAAAAATAAATAAGTAATACAGATTATTTTTAAGAAAATCATGGCAGTACATATCAAGCTTCCTTTACCTAGCATCCCCAAAATGGCAATGGAAATCTCACCCTCAACCCCCAACTACATACCATTTTGTTGTTTGTTTGCATTAGTGCATTTTTTTCTAGGTAAAGGATTGATGTCTTTTATCAGAATACTAATATATTTCATGATCCCTGCAAAAGTTTTAAAAACACTACCTATAAGTTTGAAAATGCATTTTTCCACCTTTGAATTAGATTATGTACACTGACCTCTTAACATTTTTCAATGTGACCTAGTAATCCATTACATAAATATGATAAAATTAAAATTAAAATTCCTGTATTGTTGAATTTTAGATTTTTCCTGTTTTTATTATAATGAACAATGCAATAAATATTTTTAAATATAAATACATGAACCCATCCCTAATATTTTCCCTGTGGTAATTTCCTTGGAGAAGAATTCTGAGGTCAAACATTAAAGTCACTGCTAACGTTTTGAATACATAATGCCATTTTCTGTTACATTTATGCTTTTAAAAAGTGGGTGCATGAATATACATATACATGTATGTATACAAACAAATTTATTTTACTTGATTTATATACAATAATAGAACAGCTCTGTTTTAATTTTTGACAAAACTCCAGAATAATGTGCCGTGAATATTAAGTAAACCTTTAAGTTCAGTGGCATGGATGACACTCTACAGCTGAGATTAAAGTGTAAACAGATATTTTTCTGATATACAATGTTAATTCTTATTCCTTTGTTCTAAGTTTCTATATATAATTCAGTAGAATAATTTTAATGGCTTTTTCAGTTTGCTAATTTTTCAGTATGTAAGAGTTTTTAAGGAAAGCAAACACTGTAATAAGTAAGCAGCACTGAATTCCATAAAAATTAAGAAGAAATTAAGACAGTGTTCTTAGAAAGAAAATAAACTAAGAATGACAAGTTTTTGGAGTTTTAGTAAGAAGTGAAAAAATAAAAACAAGGGAGAATTGGTATAGTACAAGATCTTAGTTAGTTATTAAATAAAACATTTTTTTTAAAAATCCCAGAGGATCCAAAAGTACTCCTGGGAATGACCCTGATGTGTTTTTGATAAAAACAATGTACTCCCTATAGTTTATGGTAATTGTATTTGGGTAGTCATCCATCTAAGGATCCAAAACAACAGAATGAAGCCAGAAGTGATGGCACATGCCTATAGTTCCAGGTACTCAGGATGCTGAGTTTGGAGAATCACTGGAGCCCAAGAATTGGAGATTACAGTGGTCCATGATTGTGCTTTTGTACTCCAGCCTGGTGACAGAGCAAGACACTGACAAAGAAAGAAAGAGAGAAAGAGAGAGAAGGGAGGAAGGAAGGGGAGATTTCATGAAAAACAAGTGTACCCAGTTAAGTGGTATTCTTAACCAGTTCAATAAGAAGGAAATAAATTACTAATCATATTTTTACTTATAACAATTGGTTCATACTCCTCTATTAAGTTAAAGAAGCCTAATAACAATAATCTATTAGATATGTTTATCAGATTATAGGTCACAGAAGATCTTCATGTTTATTATGTAATTTGATTTTTAACCTACCAGTCCAAAATAGATATTTAAACTTGAAATAAATACTTAATAATAAGTCACAAACAGAAAAATTACCACTACCTTTAAGCTAAGTACTTTCATCTATTTATCTAATATTCATGAATGTCTTTTAATTCAGGGTATTTTACTGGTTACTGGAAAAATTGAAGTAAATATTAACCATCATTTACTAAACTCCCACTAGATTGGAGCCTCCTTTATAAACAATCTCTCTTATTCTCAACACAGCCAGGGGCATAATCCTGTGATAAAGGGATATAGAGTCTGCAGTCAGTTTCAAACCTCAGCACTGACACATAATGTAGGCCACACCTGTTGTTAATTCCTCAACCTAAGTTTGAGAATCTTGACTTCATCAGAACTTCAAAGCAGCATTTAGGTCCTGACTCCTTCCTTATAACGTAAACTTAAGAGGAGTGTATTATTCAGGGTTCTCTAGAGGGACAGAACCAATAGGATAGATGTATATGTGCAGGGGAGTTTATTAAGGAGTATTGACTCACAGGATCACAAGGTAAAGTCCCACAATAGGCCATCTGCAAGCTGAGGAGCCAGGAAGCCAGTAGGAGTCACAAAACCTCAAAAGTAGAGAAGCCAACAGTTCAACCTTCAGTCTGTGGCCAAAGGCCCAAAAGCCCCAGGCAAACTACTGGTGTAAAGTCCAAGAGGCCAAAAGCTGAAGATCTTGGAGTCTCATGTTCTAGGACAGGAAGCAACCAGCACTGGAGAAAGATGAAGGCTGGAAGACTCAGCAAGTCAGCTCTTTCTACCTTTTTCTGCTTACTTTATTCTAGCAGCACTGGCAGCTGATTAGACGATACTTACCCAGATTAATGGTGGGTCTGCCTCTCCCAGTACACCTTTGGCAATCTCCTTTGGCAACACCCTCCCAGACACACCCAGGAACAATACTTTGTATCCTTCAATCCAATCAAGTTGACCCTCCGTATTAACCATCGCAAGGACCAAAGAGCCAAGTATGTCATAAACAGGGTCCAAAGGATTGGCTTGCAAAGACTGATGAAGGCAAGCTGGATCCAGTCTATAAGAAGAAGTAAACATAATTAGACATGTATAATAGAAAAGAAAACCCAATTTACAGGAACCCTCAGGGGAGAGATATTTGTAGTCAGAAGGAGTAATTTGACTCCAGGTCGCCCATCCTCCACAATCAGAAGCATACTAAATCACCTTCCAACCTGATCTGGGCTGGTAAACTTTCCTTTCTAAGGAAGCATTGCTTAGAGGTCTAGAGGAGAATGAGAGCACGGTCACTTATGGTTTTCCTGCTTTTTCTTTCTCCTTGGAAAGCTTAATCTCTCCACCAAATAAATAAATGATAAACACGTAGGGAATGTTAGCTTGAAGAAGTACTCGCAATCCCAGGGCAGGTAGAAAGCCTTTGTTTTGTCTTGTTTGTTTGCCAGTGTAACAAATAAAAGTGACAAAGGCCTCCTTTTTATTTTTTATTTTTCTGAACCAACTCAAATGTTAGACTGGAAAAAGAAATAGTGGCACACATACCCATGGAATACTTTTTATTTTTTGTTTTTTTGAACCAACTCAATGATAGACTGGAAAAAGAAAATGTGGCACACATACCCATGGAATACTATGCAGCCATAAAAAAGGATGAGTTCATGTCCTTTGCAGGGACATGGACAAAGCTGGAAACCATCATTCTCAGCAGATTGACACAAGAACAAAGAACCAAACACTGTATGTTCTCACTCAAAAGTGGATGTTGAACAAGGAGAACATAAGGACACAGGGAGGGGAACATCACACACCAGAGCCTGTTGGAGGGTGAAGGTTAGGGAAGGGACAGCCTTAGGAGAAATACCTAATGTAGATGATGGGGGAGATGGATGCAGCAGACCACCAAGGCACGTGGATACCTATGTAACAAACCTGCACGTTCTGCACATGTGCTCCAGAACTTGGAAAGTATAATTTAAAAAAAAAAAGTTTAAAAAAATGAAGAAGAAAGAAAAATCTAAAGACAAATCATGTGATTTGTCTTCACAAAAAATATTAATAACAACAAAAATCAGTTTGAGGATCTTGACTTCTCACAACTTATTTTAGCTGAATATGAGAAAAAGACTAAAACAGGATATTCTCCTAATTTGCTGATATCAAAACTCTTTCTTCCTTCCTAGTTTGGTAGGAAAAGTCTATTCAACTAACTTTTCCTCATCCCCCAAGGTGTGTCAGAAAGATATCCCCACTGTTCAGATGAGAAAATAGAGGCAGAAAATGTCTGTTAAATATCCTAATGACTTCTGTTTGTATAAGAAATTAAATGAGAGTCCCTGCTCTTATTTCAGTTATCTTGCTACTTACACTTGCCTCATTTTTAAAAATCTGAATGACTCTTTTTGGAACATTACCGGTCTGTAAAATAGGGTAAAATGCTCTCATAACAGTTTAAAATCCATTTTTATGCTTTTAGATACCAATAACTACAATTTTAACATGCCATTTTATTTGTTCAGCTGTTAGCCCATAATATTTTCTGAATACCAATGAATAATTCAGTGCTTCTGAAAGTTTTGCATTGGAAATAGTCCAGAATTTTCACACACAAAAGCTATTTCTTTTCACCCTTGAGGATCTGAACTAAATTTCCCTTATACTGGCCCCCATTTCAAAAGCTGGCCTTTAGTAAATGGCAAAATCGGTGTTGTTTATTCATAAATGTTAATACAAATAAAGTGAATATTTGAAAATTAAAAATATATTCTACTGGAATTTTGCCGATAATAATTTTTATATAAGTATGTCTGATCTGATCTTTTATCAGCAGTTTAACTGAGTCAAAGAAAACTGTAGATATTTAAATGAGATAAACCTTCCACAATGCAAATTTTCTTTATGTAAAGCTCTAGTAGCGTACACATGCAAGTATCTTCGGTCCACACTTCAAAAATATGAACTCAGAGGATGCAAATTGTTAAAAGTAACTAGATAAAAAGGATACTGGTGTTTGGAAAATTTAAAAAAATAGACAAAGCATAATGGAATGTTATAGTGTTGAAATTTGAGGAGAAAAAGTGGAGAATGTAGGACAAAGAGCCAATGCCTTAATACTTCCAAGATTGTGTGGGATGAAAGGGATAGAGGTTGCTGTGACCCTGGAATACTTGTAAAAGATCCTGTGTATATGTTCTTTAATAAAGCATTACTGTGAGGGAAGCTGATCTTAGATCATTTTGGATTTCGTGAAGAAGGTTTCAGAAATGTTTGCTTGGAAGTAATCTTTCTTCATTTTTAATTATTTCAGTTACTGTTAAGGTTGCAGACAAAATACAAGATGCCAGTCATATTAATTTAAGAGAATACAAATATACATATGTGTGTGTGTACATATATATATAATGGGCATGCTTATATTAATTTTTTGGTTTATTCGAAATTTAAAATTAATTTGGCTCTATGTTTTATTTACTAAATCTAGCAAACCTAGTGACTGCATCTCTGAGAAGATGGCAGGACTTCGCATATGACATTGTGAAGAGT
The DNA here is from genome assembly GCF_049354715.1 of Callithrix jacchus. NCBI lineage: Eukaryota > Metazoa > Chordata > Mammalia > Primates > Cebidae > Callithrix > Callithrix jacchus. The sequence goes on along the minus strand of NC_133502.1, from coordinate 135,726,627 downwards.
GGTATAAGACATTAGAAAAAAGACTAGGTGCAGAAAAATATATTTTCAGATATGTACTTAATATTCAATATAGTACACATATATAAGCAATTACATTTTAGAGAAGCAGCATTCCTGCGATGTTTATCACGATCAGAAGATTACAGAGGGAAATCAATAGTGAAAATTTCAATATTACTGACATATAATTGGTGTTGTTTTTATGTAATATGTTATTGATTTTTTTATTTTAGAGATTGAATACAATATTAAGCCCTATCATAGTTCTATTCCTTTAACCTGTTTCCTCATAAAGGCTGAAATCCCTATAGGTTTCATTCTTCTTTACACAGTGGTTTTTGGGATGTACTCTGAAAGAAACAACTGTATACTGTTAATTGGGTCAACCTGTGCATGGGGCCTTTATGTTTACTCTGAGACGAAATGGGCAAATTAGCATATTAATGAAGACATTACACACTTTTTTTATTTTCTCTGGGGCAAAAGCATTCCAGTTTGAGATGGTTTTTATTTGAGCAAAACTGTATTGTACATGGTGTAAAATCTGGCAAGTGCAGCTATTGCCTGAGGGATGATTTGCTCAAAATGGAATGGCAGATGGCACATGGTGATGGTGGTGATGTATTGTTAAAATCTAAAATACTTTGCATCATCTTCATCATCATATTATCATCACCATCATTGTACTATTAAACTTGTCAGAAATTGTCTGATTAAGAGCCATTGCTTACAATGATTTCTCATCTCATATGCCACCTTCACCTGCTTTTGCCAGACTGAATTCAGCTCATCTTTCAAAGGTCATTTTAGGTGCCCCAGCTCCATACAGTTTTCACTCCCCTCGAAAAGCTCAAGAATCACTTTCTACTTCTAATTCCAGTCTTAATCATAGCATGTTAAAGCTGAAAAATACTGTGTCAAGTTTTATCCCCTTATTTTAGAGAGGAGAATCTGCTGCCTAAAGAGGTTGGTGAATAAAGTCAAGATTGAGTAACCAGTTAGAGAAAAGAAGTAGGATTTTTCTTTTTATTTTGCCATTTAAATTTAGAGCTCTTTTCACACTTTCCCGCTGTTTTACTCCATCATATACTGTACTTATTTGCATTTTTATTTATAGGCTGGTAAACCTAGGAAAGAACTGGTATTCAACTTAAACTATTCATTATGCTCTGTATTTATGTTACTTTCCCAACCTACCAGATTCAACTTTTTTAAAAGCAGACATTGTGTTTAAAACTCCCAGGGCAGTAAACCCAGTAGCTAAAATAGAGATGGCAAAAAAAAAAAAAAAAAATGTATTTGCAGTTTGCAACTGGTCTTACTGGTTGCCTGAAGGAATAGTTTAGTTAGGGCTTTAAAGATTTGGGAAAGACTGCCATTTCCAATTAGGTATGTCTACCTTATCTGTATACTATGACATTTTACATTGTTTATTGATAACTAGGAAGAAATTAGTGGATAAGGGATATAAATCCATTGAGTCATTCATGTGTGAAAAACAGTATTAGATTCCTGATATACCATAATTAAAATGTAAAACCATTTAATCATGGATAACTGAGCTTTTAATAGATAAGTAATAACTAATATGGAGAAGAATATGAATTTAATCCTAGTCTCTCTAATACTGAATTCCATTTCAGATAAATAAATGTTAATACATAATCAAAATGGGCTTACATTCATTGTATCTTATATTTATTTCACTTTCCCATTACTCTACGTGAGATGCTGGAAGGAGAATGGGTCATTACAATGTTTATGTTCTCTGTCGTTCCCAGATGGGTAGCAGCTAGACTCAACCTGAAGTTCCTAAAGAAAGAATGGAACATGAAGGACTTTCAAAACTATTCCTCTGCTTTAGAATTATTCTAACTAATACTCAGGTCAAGTCTAGGAAGAATACCAGAGGAACTATTCCCACTAGTAATTTGAATAACACATAATCCTTAGTGACTGAGATTAAGTAATGATACTGCATTTTAAAGTAACTAGTGATTTGTTTGAAAAAACTATGATTTTTCATGGCCAAACTAAAAATATCAAATTGTATATTACTATATACACACATATGTGTATAGACTCATATATAAACACATAGAAATTTATACTTATATACACGCACACACACACAACCCTTTGCTTCAAATAATAATAAATGGTGTGTTATTTCTCTTAGTATTTAGTAGCTAGTAAGGCCAAATTTTAGTATCTCTTGTAGAGTTATTTGTAATACAATTCAAAGACAATTATTTAGTACAACCTATGTACTTCCCTTTAATGCAAATATATCCTGGAGTGTTTTTACATTCCCAGTACAAACTGTAAGCAGTGTTCAATTAGAGAGCATGACCAGGTGAAAGGATAAAAGTTTAGATTTGAATTAATTTATTGACTCTGCCATTTCAGATTCCAGCTAAGAAAGAATTATAAATTGGCCTGTGTAATAACTAAACCAAAATGTGTAGAATTTTATGTTGGTGCTGAGGGTTTTGTTGTTGCTGTTTTTTGTTTCTGAAACTAGACCATAGACCTCCTTCAGTCAATCACAAGAGACAACAGCTCACTTTTGAAAGATCGCTTCTGACAACCACCCCAGTTCTGAATTGTGCATTGCTTTACGCTGCAACTTATCATGTGGCAATTTTTAAATCAATTTGGCATTTAACAGAAAACTGAAGTAATTTTCTCAGAAGTTGAACAGAACTTGTCTTGGTTTTGTGAAAATTCTAGCATCAGCATCTTATCCTGGTTTAAGCCAAAGAGTGGGCTGTATTCTTCCCCAGCTGTAAGATGTTCCTTGCTGAGAAACTGCATTGAGAAAAGCATGGCATCAGTGTGGAGAAATTGATATTTTGGACATTATTCACTCATAATTAGGTTGAAACTAGTAAGTTGCAAATGACCCTAAGAGGAAGAATTCCTTTACTTAAACTCATTTTCAGTAAGGTTTAAAGGGCCCATATAAGATCTTATGTTTGTGCAGACATTCTCAATTTAATCAACAACAGATTTAGTCAACACTCATTCTGTTCCAGGTAAGGTGCAGGCACTAGAGATATTGGAAAAAACAAGACACCAGTCCCTGCCCTTAAAGAGGTTATAGTTTAAGAGAAAGAGTGACAAATAACAGATAAATACCTTTCCAGGTGTGGTGCTCTGATTGAGGTAAGCACACAGTGTCAAGGCAGCACAGAGCAGAGGTATGTTGTCCGCACTGGAGCAGTGAGGGAACATTTTTCCAGGATATAGTGTATCTTTCCAATACCAATATTTTAGATTCCATGATTGTATTATTGATTTTGTTACTTTAATGGCCTTATTGAGATGCAATTTCCATACAAGCTCACCAGTATGAAGTGGGCAATTCAATGGCTTTAAAAAAAAACAAAAACATATATTTAGAGTATTGTAACTGTTATGAAGATCTGATTTTAGAAAATGTCACCATCTCAAAAAGAAATCTGGTTACCTTTGGAAGTCACTCCCTGTTTCCTCCCTCACATACATACCCACTTAAACAACCACTGATCTATTTTCTGACTCTATAGATTTGCTGTTCTAGACATTTGTCAATAGGATCTGCAATATGTGGCCTTTTGTGACTGGGTTCTTTTACTTAGCATAATATTTTCAATGCTCATCCATATGTAGCATGTATTACTACTTCATCCCTTTTCACTGTGGCATAATATTCCATTACATAGACATACCATATTTGTTTTTCATTACATTCATCAATTGATGAGAATTTGGGTTGTTTCCACTTTTGATTATTATGAACATTCATGTACAAGTTCTTCAGGGTATATGTTTTTACTTACCTTGCTATCATAGGGTAGGTATATTGTTAACGTTTTGAAAAATTGAAAACCTAGTTTCAGAAGTGGCAGAACCATGGTACATTTCTATTGGCAATGATGGTTCTAATTTCTCTACTTTCTTGCAAACATTTGTTATTGTCTGTCTTTATTATAATAATCCTAGTAAAGGTGAAGTGGTATCTCACTGCAGTTTCAATTTGTATTTCCCTTTTAACTAACAATGTTGAGTTTTTTTTATGTACTTATTTGTGATTCATATATAGTTTTAGATGAATACCTATTCATATCCTTTAACTGTTTTTAAAAATCCTTTTGCTTATTTTTGAATTGGGTTGTTTAATGTTTTTAGTACCTCATTGAAGTTTTGATTTTTATTTCCTTATTGACTAGTAATGTTAAGTATTTTTTCATGGGCTTATTTAAGATTCATATATAATTTTTGGAGAAATACCTATTTATATCATTTACCTATTTGTAAAGATACCTTTGCTTATTTCCTTTGTTTATCTTTTTAGTATTAAATTGTAAGAGATTTTCTTATTGTATTAGATACAATTTCCTTCATAGATACATTATTTGCAAACAGTTCCCTCAAGTCTTTGTCTTGACTTTTTACTTTGATAAAGATGTTTTTTTCAAGTAGAAAAATGCTTAGTTTTGATGAAGTCTAATCTACTCTTTAATTATATGTGCTTTTGATGTTATATTTAAGAAATCATTGACTAATTAAATTACAAACATATACTCCTATAACCCTCTTCTAATAGTCTTATAGCTTTTGCTCTTTCACTTAAGTCTGTTATTCGTTTTTAGCTCATTTTTGTGTATTTGGTGTGAGGTAGGGGTTGAACTTCATTTTTTTCATGTATATTATCCAGTTTTCCTAGTATTAAAGGCTAAAAGCTATTTTTTCATTTTTAATTATCTTGACTCCTTTGTTGGAAAATCAATCGTCTATAAATGTTGGGGCTTATAATGAGTCTCAATTCTATTCCATTGATTTCTATGTTTATCCTTATGCTAGTGCCACACTATTATAATTTCTGTAGCTTTGTAGTAAGTTTTAAAATTTGGAAGTTCACTGATTTTCATCTTTTATTTTCAAGATTTTTTTAACATTTTGAATCCCCTATATCCAGATCAATTTTAGGATCCGTTTGTCAATTTTGAATTTTAAAAATTCAGTTGGATTTCCAGTAGGGATTGTGTTGCATCTGTTGATCAATTCATACAGAATTGTCATATTAATAATATTTAAATATTCAATCCATAGTAATGTTTTTCCAGTTATTTAGATCTTCTTTAATTTCTTTAAATAATATTTTGTACTTTTTGACCAATGTATAGGTCACAGACTTATTTATTTTGACCAATGTATAGGTCACAGACTTATTTCATTAAGTTTATTACTGTTTATTTTTGTATTATATTATGAATGTAATTATTTTCTTAATTTTATTTTTGACTGTTCACTGCTAATGTATGTAAATGTGATTGATTTTTATGTATTGATCTTGTGTCCTACAATCTAAACTCAAATATTAGAACTAGTAGAATTATCTGTATGCAAGGTTATGTAATCTAAGATTAGAGTTAGTTTTATTTCTTCTTTTCTGCTCTGCATTTCTTTTATTTATTTTGCCTAATTGTCCTGTTCATACCTGCAATATGGCATTGTGTAGAAGTGGGGAAAGTGAGTATCCTTATCTTTCTCTGATCATATTGAATATTTCACCATTAAGTATGATGTGAGCTGTGGGTTTTCTGTAGATGCTCTTTATCTGGTTTAAGAAGTTCCCCTCTATTTTTAGTTTGTTGGCTATTTCTATCATGAAAGCATGTTAAATTGTTTTTCACTTCTAAATCTACTGAGAGGATTGTATAGATTTTGCCCCTTATTCTATTCACACAGTGTTTTGTATTAATTTATTTTAGGATATTAAAGCAACTTTTATTCCAGGACTAAATTTATTGAATTTATATTTACATTCATTTTTTATTATTTTCATGTCCTCTCTAGATATTTAAATTATGTTGTGTTAGATTTTCTTTGCCTGTTCTCTTATATTTTCACTCCACTGCTTTTTATACATTTCTTTCTGCTTCATTTGTTTGGTTTATATACTTATATCTTCTATATCCCATACGCTCTTTCTTCCTGCACCTTTCTTTCACTGTGTTCTTAGAACTTATTCGCATATATTTGTTTCTGATTTCTACAGGTTCCTCATCCCCTCCTCTTGCCTGGAAATCACTAATATCATCCTGCCTACCTGTTTTCCTTCATAGCTGTATATACTTCATTTATAATTTGTGATGGAATATTAGGTTAGGAATTTCAAATGTTCTGTAGAAATAATTTTCTTGTAAGATTTTTTAAGAATCTGCAATGAATCTGTGCTGCTCTTTCCCACATTACTTATTCTTATCATATTTTTATTTTTATATATTTCAATTGTGATTTTAAATATTTATTTTGATTGCATATATTCCTTTTGTATAAGTTGGATTTTTCCATATCAACTGTTAGAAGGAAGTTTCTTAGAAGTGACAAAGACTTTCATATTTTTCTGCTTATGACTCTTTCTTCTGGTGCTACTCTGATGGTACTGCCCCTCAGTGCAATCATAGTTTATTTGGCTATCAGAACCGAAAAGGTCAAGAGAGTTTGCACTATAGCTCTGTACTCTACTTGTGGATTTATTGTCTTTGGTACCATGGAATAGAACTTCTACCCTTTACAAAGAGAAAATTCTGTGATCTGTGTCGTTTGGTTTCCCCTGGCCATTTCTTCTGATTTATTTCTTTGTTGCTCACAATGATAGCTTTGCATCTGATCACAGTCTTTCACAAGGAGTTCTCACTTATGTGAGATCAACTTCTTCTAAAATTTAATAATTGCTGTTGATTTCTAAGCTTTGCCACTGCTAGCTTCCTTCCACTGCCCTAGTCTTTTCTGGTCTTATTGTAATAGAAGTTTTGCTCATCTTAATTGCTTCATTAGTTTCATAGAGCTGCTGTAACAAATTACTATGAACTGGGCAACTTAAAAAACAGAAATTTATTATCTCACAGTTCTGAAGTCTAGAAGTCCAAAGGTGTTGGCATGGCCACATTTCCTCGATGGATCCAGAGAAGGATCCTCTCTTGCCTCTTCTAGCCTGTGGTGGCTATTGACAATTCTTGGCTTTCCCTGGCTTGTGGTCATATAATTCCAACCTGTCTCCACTTTCACATGGCTGTTTTTCCTCTGTGTGTATCTGTGCCCAAATTTCCATCTTCTTATTAAGTCCTCAGTCATTAAGCTAGAACCCATCCCAATCCAGTATTACCCAATCCAGTATTACTTGATTATATCTGCAAAGAACCTGTTTTCAAATAAGGTCACATTCCCAGGTTCTTAGTGAACAAGAATTTTGGGGAAAACACTATTCTATCTAGTACACCTGCATATGTCCCCACTTGCATAAAATTTGCATATTCTAGTGTCTTTCTACAACCTCAATGTTTTTAAATTGTGGGGATTTTCCCCCACTTTGATAGTCATTCTGTATTTTTTAGAGGGAAAAATGTGGGGAAAAGCATGACTAATTGGCTGCCACAGGCCTACCATATCCTTTCCTCAGAATTGGACACATCATACGCAGTATTGGTGAATGACTCACAAACCCACTTCAATGGGTCCTCATTAATCTGTTTCCAGGTTTGACATTGTAAGTGGGAACTCTGTCTACATACAGTGGCATTGCCTTCTGGAGCATTAGTACTTACATTATCACTACAGTTTTGAGTAGCATAGCAGGAAAGTTAGCTACCTTCAGTCATCTACTGAATTTCACAGATGTTGTTTCTATTGCCCTCTTAATTATCCAGAATTGTAGTATTTATTTTTATCTTGCTTTGAATATTCCACAAAGTTTAAATTGTTGATTTTATTAAGACATATTAAAAGAACCTACAATGGAATGATATTACTGTCATAACAAATAATTCAGAGGATTAGTATTCCCTCCAATTTTAGGCTCTACTGGGCCTAAAACTCTCAGAGGGGAAGACAAGATCATTTATTAAGAAGGTGTTTAATTTTAGGGATTTCAACATTTTACACATATCCAGCCAGAACAGAGAAGCTGAGGATCCAAAAAGCACAGGAATAAGGAATCAAAGAGTGATGCAGGTACTATTGTCTGTACATCTTCAATGCTAATGTTTTCTCATTAGTGCTTGTCATGTTCTTGCTCTAAGGCAAGGACACTTAATGAAAGAGTTAAAAAATAATTGTACCTTCATGCTTTTTGTCACTAAATGTAAAAATATACTATATAATACCTTCTTAGTATAGTAGCTGTGTTAGCTGATTAGGCTAATTAAATTCTTGGTCATTGGTGGAATGCAATAATTTATTAATTCTACAACTCTTTAGTCAATGCCTCTTGGGTACTAGGCTCTCTTCTAGATTTGGGGGAAACAAAGATGATAAAAGGAATAACATACTTTCTCTCAGGGAACTTGCATTCTAGTGGTTGATATAGACAGGTAACCCATCAACAATAAATGTTCAAATATCAAGTAATGATTACTACCTTAAAAAAGAAAAGACAATTAAATACAAAGAGATTAACAAGAGAATTTTTAGTTAAGGTAGTTATAGAAAGCCCCTCTGAAGAGGTAATAAATGGATATTAAATGTCATAAAGAAGCAAACTATGCAAAGATCTGGTAAAAGAGCGTTCTGAGTCCAGAGTAATGTTTCAAATGTTAATAAGAATGCAAAGACTGCTGAAATAAATTGGGTGAAAAAGACAGCAGTACCAGACGATAGTTGTGAGATATGTCAAAGCTTCTAAGGCCATAATAAGAAGATTGATATTACATGTGATGGAAAACTATTGGATGGTTGTGAATATAGATAAGATATGATTTCTCTGGCTGCTAGATAAAGGACAAACTGTAGGAAACAAAAATTGCATCAGGCATTATGGTAGGAACCTAGGCAACAGAAAGATACTGGTGCAGACTAGATTGCCAAGGTGGAATATAGGAAATATTGGGGTGGAGAGAATAAAGTTATATTTTAACCATGTTAGGTTTAAATAATTATTAGATATCAAAGGGATGCATGAAATAATAGTGTGTGACAACTCTAGAGATAAGAGGAGAAAAAATAAGAACTAGTAATATACTATATAATATACTATATTATATAAGGCATGTGTACACACATATCCACAATTTATAGTTTATCATAGTATAAGTATACTATCCCATATACTACATTATACTATATTTATAACACTGTATTATATAGTATACTATATATTATAAATATACATGGAATATATACATAATTTATATATGTATTATATTCATATTTTAACATATGAATATGTTATATATTATATTTGCAGGTTATAATACATGTATATATCCTATCAATAGTACCAAATGAGACAATGTAGGAGATAATTACAGAAAATGAGGAAAAGTATCTGAGGAATACTGTGATACTCCCTACAATTAAAGTTCAGGAGAAAGATGAAGAGCCAGCCACAGGAATTGAGATTTCAGTGCATGTTAGAGAACAAATAAGGAGAGTAGTGTATCCTAAAACACAGCACTCTTCAATGTTTTTGTCACCAGGGACCAGTTTCATGGAAGACAAGTTTTCCAGACTGGGGAAGAGTGAAGATGGTTTCAGGAAGATTCAAGCATATTACATTTATTGTACACTTCATTGCTATTATTGTTAGTATATTATAATATAGAATGAAATAGCTATACAACTCACCATAATGTAGAATCAGTGGGACCCTGAGTTTGTTTTCCTGCAACTAGATTGTCCCATGGGGTGGGGGATGGGAGAGAGTCACAGATCATCAGTATTAGATTCTCATAAGGAATGTGCAACCTAGATCCCTCGTGTGCAGTTCAAATCAGGGTTCATGTTCTTATAAGAATTTAATGCCATACATATTGGACAGCTCACGTGGGTAATGCTGGTGATGAGGAGCAGCTGTAAGTACAGATGAAGCTTCACTCACTCACCTGCCTGCCACTCACCTTCTGCTATGGGGCCCTGATCCTAATGGGATGGGGCTGGTCAGCAGCCGGGGATTAGGGATCCCTGCTAAAAACAAGAGAAGGAAATATATCAACAAGGATAAAATGATAACTGTGTCAACCACTGCTGACGTGAAAACTGAAAATTAGACATTAGATATGGCAGAGTAGATTTTTCTGGAGACCATTCAAAGAATAAATTTTTAGGGTGATGAAAGCCCAATCAGAGTGAGTTAAAGGAAAAATGAGAGTATTGTGAACAAGTTCACAAAGTATGTTTTTATATACTGCCTCGGTGCTAATATATAGCAAAATTAGATAAAATCTAAAAAGAGAAAGCAAAGACAGCTGGAGTATTAAACAAAATAAATGACTCTATGTACTAGAAAGGAAACAGAAAAAACAAAGTAGTGATTGAGGCACCAAGATTAGACACTTAACTTGGAGGTTGGCAATAACAGATAGTGATTGGCCCGTGAGTAAAGGGGATATAATCTACTCCAGGTGGTGCCAGAAAACTGTGAAGTTAGGGAGTTTGGGAAGTTAGTGAAACTTGGTCACCCAACTGGTTTGGGGGTGGTTACCCAGGGAGTTGGGCGAAGCGATGATAAACCTGTTAGAGAGGAAGGTTTGAGGAAAGAGGGATAGAGAGAGGAAAAATAAGTAAAGTACCTCATCCTTGAAATAAATGGGAAATTGAAATTTTATAATAAATAAATAAAGCTTCTAAGATTGCCAAGAAAAGCAATACTCAGAATATGAATTTACTTCAAATGAACTTAATTATATAAAATAATCTGACAAGAACTTTGAAATAAGAATGCCTACTGTGCTCAAAATGAAAATGATTTTTTATTTAACATATGAATAGGAAAATATTATGAAAACCATTACAGAAATGACTAAGTAAAGTATTTTTTAAAAAAAATCAAATCTTAAAAATAGAATCTTACTAGTTGCCAGAAAGACTGGGCAGAATACCTTTAGAGTAACAGCAGAAGATATATTGTGACTGCAGACCTCTCACCTGTAGTATTGCATGACCAAAAACAAAGAAGTAGTATTTTCAATGGACTTAGAGAAAGAAAATAATAGTTACATAAAATTATATCCCCAGCTAAATATTTTTATGAGATTAAACCAAGAAAAGTATTTCCAAACAAATGGCATTTAGAAAAGATAACCTTTAAGTTCTAACATAATTCAGGAGTGAACTAGAAAATATAAAATAACAAATGAGATTTGTCTTTGAGTGGCAAGGATGAGTCAACAAAGAAAACTCTTTTAACAGATTAAAGGGCAAGACAATATCTTTTCAATGTGTACAGAACTATTGTTCAATAAAATTCAACAAATATTGCTAACAAATTCTTATCAAACTAGTAAAAACAATTCTTGAGGTCAACTGCTTAAAAACCTACATTATCATTATTCATAATAAAAGTCAATGTCTTGACTCTTAAAGTCAAGACTAAAATGAAGACACCTGCTATGTCTGCTTTTGCTCAGTATTCCCCTGAAGATTGTAGCTAATGTAAAAGGAACATGAAGGTGGTCTAAGAATTAAGGCTAAGGTAAAACTATCTTTGTATACATATCATGGGATGTTTATGTTGAAAACCCAATGATTTTACAGACAAACTCATAGTGCTAATAATGGTAATAAAAAATTGATATGGTTTAAAAAATCAAAATATAAAATTAAGAGCATCATTATATGTAAATTTTTAAAACTGGAAAATCTTAATCCTCACTTTTTATATAAATGTAAACTCAAAGTTGATTATGGACAAAATGTAAAACCATAAAACGTCCAGAAAAAAATTGGGGACACAGGGCTAAGTAAAAACTTCTAAATGCCAAAAACATCATCCATCAATGGGAAATTTGATAAATTTTACCTCATCAAAGTTATATATTTTGCTCTGGCAAAACCTCAAGTAGTGAAGGTAAAAGATAAGCTGCAGACATGCCTCATAGATAGGTTTTCCTCATGAAGATTTTTAGATGTCATGAAGGATGTATAGTGCAAGTAACATTTCTTATCTGGCAGTTCTACAGCTCTACAAGTTCATTTATGGGACTGTAACTTTTTGCAGCGTCCTTGATTTACATAAACATGATTCAAAAGTTTGATGGTAGCAACCACAGTACATAGGATAGGAGTGATTTGTTAAGCAGAGTACAAAATGTTCTATATATACTTTAACATCTTAGAAGCTATATACAGCTCAGTGTTTCCAAAAAGGAAAGTCGCAACTAAATAACGATACATCAATGACACTAGCTCTTACTATTTACCTGAACAACTTATTTAAGAGACGAAGACAATAAAAAGAGAAAATAGAAGATCTTATGAAGTCAGGTGGTGGCTGAGAGTCAGAGGCCGAGGGATCACTTGAGACCAGAAGTTTGAGATCAGCCTGGGCAACATGATGAAACCCCATCTCTACTAAACAAAATACAAATATTATCTGGATGTGACGGCATGTGCCTGTAGCCCCAGCTACTCTGGAGGCTGAAGTGGGAGGATGACTTGAGCCTGGGAGGTTGAGACTGCAGTGAGCAATGATAATAAAAAATTGATATGGTTTAAAAAATCAAAACATAAAATTAAGAGCATCATTATATGTAATTTTTTTTAAACTGGAAAATCTTAACCCTCACTTTTTATATCAATGTAAACTCAAAATTGATCATGGACAAAATGTAAAACCATAAAACATCCAGGAAAAAAAATTCCATCCTGGGTGACCGAGTGAGATCCTGTCTCAAAAAAACAAAACACCAACAAAACAACAACAAACCAAACATCAATAAAATACTGTGAAATAGTCTTTAAAAAGGCAAATATTTATAGGATTCAACAGTACAAGAAAAGCAGAAAGTACAACATGAGTTAGATAAATGCAGGCCAGTAGAAGAGTCAAACTTTACCTTTTCTCTCTAGGTTTCCGGTGGGCCTAAGAATTAAACTGACATAAGATTAACAGGAGAAAAGCCTACAGATTTAATGTTTTACATAACATGGAGCCCTCAAAAGGAAATGAAGACCCAATGAAGCAATTAGAGTCAATCATTTACATACTTATATATTTTGTCCACTTTGAATTGGACAAAGAATAGCAGGTTTTGAAAAAGCAATTAAATTATAAGGGGAAGCTTAAAAGATGAGTTATTTTAACAAGGCCTGTTGGTGCAGAATTCGCTCAGCTGCGATTCATCATCAAAGAATGTTTCTTTCCCCTGGTACAAGGAGCATCTTTCACATGAACATTTTCATCTCCTGTTTTAAGGAAGAAAAAGGTAAGTTGAGAGTGTCCTTGGATCTGCTATTTTTCATATGCCTTTAGTTCCAAGTAACCTTTATGTTGAAGTGACATACTTCAGGGTTTTGTATTCTGGTATATTTCATAAATGATTCATTAATCGGAGGTGACAAATGAGTGTTTAGAACATAGCACTAACCTATATTATGACTAGCTAGATATAACATGTGATCTTCATGTATGTTATTGAATTGTGTAAAGGAATGAAAACTGGGCTTGGAATCAGGAAACTAGTGTTTCCTTCTTCATTTGTTTTAATTGTTGGAAAACAGGAATTATTCCCTTCATCTCTCAGGTTCATTTTCTCATTTTCAAAATAGGGTGTTAATTGTGGACACCTCTGAGTCCTTTCCAAGTTGTAATCTGAGTCCCTCCTGTGGGCTGTGGAAGTAAAATGACTCTGCCCCATACATCGCAGTTTAGGGCCTTATCTGTTGTACCAGTGACTCACTGCCAAAGGTAATGCAGAGGGACATAGAAATAAGATCCTGGAATCCAATTGGCTTTGCTTTTCTCATTTCCAGAGTGCTATGTTCGAACAAATTTAAAAGTTCTTCGATTTATAAATTCCACCCCTGAAGCAGAATGAATCAAAGCACTTGTGGCATTTGAGTCTCTGTACCTTGAGAATGATTTATTGTGTTTGAATTTTCATTGTGTTTCTATTGGGGAAAATAGGCTGCTGGGTAGAGTAAACATTTTCGCAGTGGGAAAATATGCTCCAAGCAGTTCAAAGCCTGTGCCAAGAAGTTCTAATGTTGCTTGAAAATCATTATTGCTCCATTAAGGATTCCTGAATTTCTGAATATTCAATGTAACCATGTGATTAATTTGTACCTCCTCAACTCTAGATGACTGCTTTCCAAATGCTCTTTAATTTCAGTACATTTACAAAATAATTAAAATGCAATTTGCCAGATTTTAAGAGTGTTTGCAATAGATGCTCATAAATGTTTCAGGTAGCACTACTTTCTGGGTTTTTCCTAATAGTGTCTTCCTCCCCTCCAATCCTTTTAATTTAACAATTAACAGGTACAGAACTTCTCATAAATAAACATGTAAATTGATTGAAAGGAGTGATTAAATGGCATTCAGAGGTTAGTGCTCTAGCATTTGCTTCCTAGAAAGTCTGTTAAATGTTTTCAATTAAATAGAAAAAAGAGGAACCTCACAATTCTAAAATGAGAGTCTTTAAATTAGTGTGATATTAAAGATCTGGCTCTCTTAGAAGGGGTGGAGGCTGTGGTGGGGGTCAAAGAGGAAGAAAAGAATGAGAGGATTAAGTCATACCACTTAGATTCATTTGTCTGTAGAAGAGACCTTTCCCTCTGGTTAAGTGAAGATGAATGAATGAAGAATCACAGTGTTCTTACTTAATCAGCTTAATCACCTTGAAAAATTGAGGTAGTTATTCTGCCTACCAGGCATGAAGGCCCTAAGTGATATTTGCCAAGTTGTTTTAGCACCTTGAAAATCAAGTTGTATGTATTGCCACAGATCCATGATGACAAAAAAGGCCCGTTGCTTTCTGACATTACTTTGAAATTGCTCTGAATGGACATTGTTACTAATATTTTAGAAAAAAAAAATAACCTAGGGGCATGGCTTCCTGTTTTTAATCTTTTCAGATATCTCATAGAGTCTGGCAGAAAAAGAGTATATCCATGACTCATCTGATCCCAACTCTAGACTTAGCTGAGAAGATATTTCAACTGAGAGAATACTTCTTGGGATAGAGCGTTTTTTAGTAACGGTAACAGCAACAGTTTCAATAAGACTGCAACAACAGCAATGTTGATGATGAGAGTGTCAAATATTGTCCTCAGTGGTTTTTACACATTGGTTTTAATTTTTTTTAATTTCATTTCCATGAAGTATGTTATTGGCATCACCTCTTTAGACTTGGGGAAGTAGCTTGCAGAATTTAACTTTTCAGGTCCCCTGACTAGGAAGAAGTAGAGTGTGAGGTATGCACAGCCAGGCAGAACCTGTGCCTCTGAAACCGTCTGCGACTCCATCTTCTGGCTTAGTCAACAGCGAAGTTGTATCACTTCTCTCTTGTTTCTCAAAATTATCTGTGAAAACTTAAATGTAGTTCTTATTATCCTCTCTGTGAAGAAAGTAAAGTATCACAAAATCATTTTGAAATGATCCTACCTATATCAGAAGCTCCCTTGACTTTGTGGGGAGGGATTAAATATACAAGCATACCTCTGAAATAGTGCAAGCTCAGTTCCAGACCCCCACAATAAAGTAGGTCACATGAAATGATTGGTTTTCCACTACATATAAAAGTTATGTTTACAGTATACTGTAGTCTATTAAATGAGCAATGACATTATGCCTAAAAAATGTATATACCATAATTTAAAAATACTTTATTGCTAAAAGATGCTAACTATCATGTGAGCCTTCAATAATTCACAATCTTTTTACCAGTGGAAGCCCTTGCCTTGATGTTGATAGCTGCTGACTGATCAGAGCGGTATTTGCTGAAGGCTGTGGTGTCTGTGGCAATTAAAATAAGACAACACACACACACACACACACTTAGAAAATATTCTAGCTTTAAATGCCACATGCAAACTTTGTAACAAATAGGCAAACAACAATTGTTACAGTGTCTTAATTTCAGACTCAAAGTGAATATTCTTTTAAATAACATACTTAGCACAATATCGTAAATCTACATTGTTTCCTATAACTGTGGCACCGCATATAATTTTTTAGGGTACAGCTATATAATCTTAATTTCTAGATCAGTCTGTAATCTCACTGATTACATTTAAGTGCATGAAAAAGATACAGTTATAGAAAACGCATTTTCCCTATAGACAATTTTCATTTTTTACTCAATATAAAGCAATATTCGAGTAAATAGCTTCATATCTTTTATTGTCACTTGAGCTCTACAATTAAAATAAGACAACTAGTTTGTGTGTGTGTGTGTGTGTGTGTGTGTGTGTGTGTGTGTGTGTGTGTGTGTCTCCGAAAGAGAGTGGTGAAGGGAAGTCTTCCCAGTGGGCAAAACCTGGCTATGCACTTTGCATGGAGGCCAGGTGTATGATTATGTACTGATTCATGGGCTGTAGCCAATGGTCATGGACTTGGAAGAAGCATGATTAGAAAGTTGGTGACAAAGAAATTTGGGGAACAGGCATGTGGATGGACCTTTCTGAGTAGTCAAAAACTGTGTTATTTGTATCTCACATGAGTGCTCAGTAATGGATGACTTCAGCAGAGGAGGATTTTAATAATCAAGTGGATAGGATGACCCATTCTGTGGACACCACTCAGCCTTTCTCCAGTCACCCCTGCCATTGCCCAATGGGCCAGTGAACAAAGCGGCTGTGGTGGTAGGGATGGAGGTTGTGCATGGGCTCAGCAACATGGACTTCTGCTCACCATGGCTGACCTGGCTATGGCCACTGCTGAGGGCCCAGTTTGCCAGCAGCAGAGACCAACACTGGGTCCTTGATATGGCATCATTCCTTGGGGTGATCAGCCAGCTACCTGGTGGCAGGTTGATTATATTGGACTTCTTCCATCATGGAAATGGCAGAAGTTTGTTCTCATTGGAACAGACACTTACTCCAGATATGAGTTTACCTATCCTGCATGTAAAGCTTCTGCCAAGTTGACGAGGAGTGGACTTGTGATGGTTAATACTGAGCATCAACTTGATTGGATTGAAAGATACGAAGTATTGATCCTGGGTGTGTCTGTGAGAGTGCTGCCAAAAGAGATTAACATTTGAATCAGTGGGCTGGAGAAGGCAGGTCCACTCTTAATCTGATGGGTGCAATCTAATCAGCTGACAGCAAATATACAGCAGGCAAAAGAAATGAAAAGGAGAGACTGGCCTATCCTCCCAGCCTACATCTTTCTCCCATGCTGGTTGCTTCCTGCCCTCGAACATCAGACTCTAAGTTCTTCAGTTTTGGGACTCAGACTGGCTTTCTTTCCTCCTCAGCTTGCAGAAAACCTGTTGAGGGAAATTGTGATTGTGTTAATCCTTAATAACTACTTAATATTTAATGCTAAATACTTAATAAAGTCCCAGATAAATAGATGATTGATTGATAGATTGATTGGTTGATTGATTTTTAAATATATAGTCAGGATCCCTCTAGAGAACCCTGACTAATGCAAAAAGAATACACACACATACACATATGTGCAGTTGACCTTTGAACAACATGGGTTTACATGTACAGGTTCATTTCTGTATGACTTTTTTCAGTAAAAGTTTCACTGAGTGTGCCTGTTCTGTTTCATCTTCTTCCACCTCCTCCACCTCCTCTCCCTCTGCCACTCCTGACTCACCCAGAACAACCCCTCCTCATCCTTTTCCTCCTCAGCCTACTCAACATGAAGACAAATATGAAGACCTTTATGATCATCCACTTTTATTTGATGAATAGTAAATACATTTCTTCTTTCTTATGATTTTCTTAATAACATTCTTTTTTGATTATTATAGGAATATAGTATATAATACATACAACCTACAAAATACGTGTTAATCAACTATATGTATTATCATTAAGGCTTCCAGTTCAACAGAAGGCCATTAGTAGTTACGTGTTGGGAGTGAAAAGCTATATGTGGTTCTCAATTGCATGAGGCATTGGCACCCCTAAGCCCTGCATTGTTCTAAGGTCAACTGTATATTAGAAACCAAGTTTAGGATATTATTTAAATGAA
This sequence comes from Callithrix jacchus, assembly GCF_049354715.1. Taxonomy (NCBI): domain Eukaryota; kingdom Metazoa; phylum Chordata; class Mammalia; order Primates; family Cebidae; genus Callithrix; species Callithrix jacchus. Next base: position 135,708,707 of record NC_133502.1, on the reverse strand, counting down.
TGCTGTCAATACAAATGTCTTACTTTCCACAAATATATTTAACTTTTTCACATTTCCAAGCCGTAATCTAGATGTGAGCATCTTAAATTATAAGGCAGTAAGCTGCTTGAGGGCAAGGTTCTTCTCTCTGCCATACGGCAAGCTGAGCAACTGCCACTGCATTCATACCAGTTATAATTATGAATTATTACAATGATTATAATCTGAGTACAGTGCTCTTTATTTTTCTTAAAATTATTTAGGTTTTATTAAAATAGCAGAATAATTTAAATCTACACTATACATGTTTTAGTCTGGGCTGCCACAGCAAAATACCACAGACTGTATGACTAGAACAATGAACGTTTATTTTCTTTAAGTTCTAGAAGCCTAAGTGCTATCAAAGTGCCATTGCTTTCTGATGAGGCCTCTCTCTTCCTAGCTTGTAGAAGGCTGCCTTTTCTCTTCTCTTATGAGGACATAAGTACTATTGGATTGAGGTCCCACCCTTATGACCTCATTTAACCTTTATGACCTCCTTAATGGCCCCTTCTCTCAACATTGGGAGTTAGAGCTTTAACATACAAATTTTGAGAGGAACACGACTGAGTCCATAACCACACATGTAAAACAATGTTTTCTCAGAAGTATCCTCAGTGAAGACAATGATTGTAAACCACTGACTTGAAAAATATCCAGACAGGAAAATATTTCAGGCAGGTGTTCAAAAGGTGGTCAATAGTCAGAATTTCAATCAAAAAGCAGGCTACAGGAGTCACTGTCATAGGAAGGAGTTTCAAGCAATAAAGCTTGTAGTAGGAAGACTGAATGTTATTCTCTGAGATTTTTCATGTACAAGGGGAAATGTAAAACCTGTTTCAGAAGTAGCCCATTGGATGTTCTTGAGCAAAATTCAGCCACACTCAAAATTTTATAACTGCTTTGTAAATTAGTCTCATTCATAGAAGAACAAAAAAGAACCTAAAGTTAAACAATAACTAGCGCCAGAATGAGGTTGATTGGATCTGAAGTGAGCTGATTTAGACCAGGGCAGATGAATTCTAGGTTGGGGGAAGTATAAGTACAATATTATAGCATCTGCTAGATTCTTGGCATACCATATGACATAGCAGCAGATTAGTATGTAGCATGTGGTATGTAGAATGCATGTAGTTTAGCATGCATACTGCATGAAGTAGTTCACACAGCAACTCCATAAAGTTATTATTACCATTCCAGGGATGATGACATCTATGCTAAGGTAAGGTACGAAACTAACTCAAAGGTCATGTGTGTAGTAAATCATCAAAGGTAGGGAGAAATCCATTGTTTCTGTCTGCTAACTCTCATGATTATTCTACTCTACAAATAGGGTTTTCTACATTAAATGCAAGCAGAAAGTCATAGAATGTCTTACAAATATTTTTTTTTCTCTCTCCAAGAAAAGGAATTAAATAACCAACCTTCTGCTTTTAAGTCAAATAAAAGAAAAGGTATATTCTGGTACCTAAGACAAAATTTGGGGATTAACAAAAGGCTAACTCCAGTAGTTAGATAAATACAAATGCAAAAAGTAGGAAGATCATTTCACATATGGGCTAGAGTTTTAAAAAAAAATATTAGCAAAAAACGAGAGTACAAAGGGAAAAAAAGAGAGAAGGTGAGCAAAATAAGAGGATAAGAACTTAAACTTGAGTTTTCATTCTACAATTCCCTTTATTATTTACTGCATGCCTGAAGGTGACATCTTAACATGCTGTTATAAGTCATCTGAGTAAAGGATTACTCAACTATTGAACCCCATAGAATACCACATCCAAATGAGCACTTAATAAATACTATTTTCTGATGTCAACAATGATATATTAAAGCTGTAATCTACTGGCATACAAATAGATGTAATGATTTTTTCGGAATTTTAACAAATGTACAAAGCAAGAGCCTAAAATAACAGGAAGGTAAATATGTGTTTTGATAATTTCAGGTAAATACTGTTTAGAGCTATAAGAATCTGTGCTATAAGAAAGCCGAGTTCAGTTTTATAAATTCCAAATCATTTACAGAAATTGGAATGAACCCAGATTACCCCACATACATTTAACCTACCCAATCATCAAAGATTGATTATGAATACCCATTTTTTTCTTTCCAAATATGATAAAATCTGTTATTAGAAAGGCTGGCTTTACAATGAACCCTTCACTGTCATCCTACCTTTGCTCTAAGTCACAAAATATAATGCCTAAGTGAAATTTTTAGAAAAAATCAAAACCCGCTTGTGCTAGTTTTTCAGTTAATTTGCCCTGATTACAACAGTGTGAGAGCCTCCTTACAAATTTTTTAATAATCTGATCTCATATTATGCAGTACATGAAAGCCTTTTGCTATCCCTCATTCTGAATATAGCCACTGTTAATACTTGAGTATATATTCTTTCACCTATTTTTAATACAAATACCCATATATAAAGCTGTATATGTATGCATGCATGTATTGATTTAACAAAACTTGAGTCATACCTTATACATAGTCCTTTATCTTTACTAACCTATCTTGGACATCTTTTTTTGCTAGTATTGTTAAATGTCATTATTGCAGGAGGGAAAGACCAGGAATTCTGTTTTGCACATTTAAGTCTGAGATGTCTATTAAATATCTAAGGTAGGATGATAAGTGAGATATATGATTTTAGAGTTCAGAAGGGAAACCACTGAGCATGAACACTTTGAGGATGGAAAGGCCAGGTTCTTTATCACCACTCCAGTTTCCATTGCTATATAGTTCTTACCGCACACCGGAACATACACTTTTCTCTTGAAGTATATAACACAGATACAGAAGACTATTGGGTAAGAAAGAGTAATTGTCTGCACACACATATGCTTTCCCGCACACACATACACACACGCAGTCCTCCAAAATGCAATAAGGTCCATTTCTGATTTTTGCTGAGTTATCCAGGATAATATGCCTCCATCAGCCAGAGTTGCCATTCATGGGACATCACCTTCAGAATTTCTTATAAGGTGTAAGTCTTTGCTGCCTTTCTAGACCTTGAGGTTCAAGAATCTTCAACTGGTAAATATGAAAACAAAATTCAAACTTTCTGTTTAATTCCAAATTGTGTGAACTTTCCATTATACAGAGCTGTTCTTTCCCTTTGTAGTTCTTTTGAATTTTATAATAACATAGGAAAATAAATAAAATTTAAGGAGACAAATTGCCTAATGCCTTTAGAGAAGATGATTTAGGCCGGGTGCGGTGACTCATGCCTGTAATCCCAGCACTTTGGGAGGCCCTGGGGGGGCTAATCACAAGGTCAGGAGTTCAAGACCAGCCCGGCCAATGTGATGAAACCCCGTTTCTACTAAAAATACAAAAATTAGCCAGGTGTGGTGTTACATGCCCGTAATCTCAGCTACTCCAGAGGCTGAGGCAGGAGAATCGCAGAGGTTGCAATAAGCCGAGATTGTACCACTGCACTCCAGCCTGGGCGACAGAGCAAGACTCAGTCTTAAAGAAAAAAAAAGAAAAAAAGAGATGATTTAATGGATCTTTTAAAGTTGGTTTTCCCCAGGAGGAATACCTTTGCAAGTGATCAACATGGCAATTCTTACACTCAGTACTTTCTATAGCATAAACACCTGGCAATAATTATGGTGCCTAGAGACAAAACAGCTCACAGCTAGTGATGTGAGCAAAAACACTTTCTGTGAGATATAAATCAGTGAATAGTTGTTTAAAATGAGTGAAAAGACATGAAGATATAGATATGCAAATATATGTACATGTATATATATGCAAACATACATATATTGCTGAGTATATATATACTTGTATATATATGCAAACACATACGCACATATATATTTGCATATATATGTGCGTATATGTTTGCATATATATGTGTATGTGTTTGCATATATAAAAACATATACATGTGTGTGTATATATGTCTAAGAAGTCCTCAATTAAAACTAGAAGGTCTTCTTTGCAATCTTAGGATGTTACTCCATTCTTAGTTCACTAGAACGTATTCTTACAATTGAACATAGTCAAATATAGTATAATATTCACATCTTCCAGATGAAGAATTGAGCCTCCAAGTTATGACTTCCCTAAAGTAACTTTGTTATTTAAGTGTGGAGCAGAAGCTCAAACTGGCCTTGCTTAATTCTTGAGTGGAAATATGAGATTAGAATTACTTGAGATGGTATATTGCTGTGAAGATCAAATCTAAACTATATACTATAGGCAAACATCTTTAAATATTTATATTACTACTGATATTGTTGTTATTAATGAAGAGATGAATTTTTCCACTGGTCAATAAAACTATTGAAGTTTAGTTGCTGAACCTAGAGATATAATAGAACAGTGACAATTTGCATAGTGATAACTTCTTTTCACTTCAAAGATAGGAGGAATGTTATTTAGTTGAAGTTGTCAGTGATTAAGGATAGTGGTTAGTTGTAACAGATGACTCCTACTACCCCAAGAGTGATATCTAATGCAAGAATGATACCTAATGCAAGAATGAATGAAATAGAAATAATAATGTGTTGATATATAAAGCACATGAAAATTAGACTGATTTTCACTAACGATAGCCTCAGAATCAGGGTTTACAAATGCAGATTATAAATTGGTTGACACATGTAGAAGTTGTTTGTCTTAGGGTCAAATAGAAAAAGTGAAGTGCAATATTTATTGTTTCTAAACTCTTGGGGACAAAAATCTCTCTGTTTCTAGTTAATATCCATTTATAATTTATAATCATGATCTATTTCTTTAAAAAAGATATGAATTGTTTCATAACAAAAGTAAGTCTTTTCAATTCAATGTGTCAGTGGTCACAAATTAGAAACAACTAAACAGACATTCATTTTCAACTTACCAAAACTAATAAAATGTTATAAACAATATCTAGCAGATTTGTTAATTGCTGTATTTACTCCCATTTGTCTCACTCCGTAAATGTTGCCAATGAAGTGCAAGTTAAAAGATTAAACCACAGCTGCTGAGGAACGTTTTGTTTATTTTTTACCTTTGGCCCTACCTGAGAGTCACTCTGTATTTTGAGAGTCTCCTTTGTTCCATGAAAAAGTCTCATATTTTCCCCTTTATGCTTTCTAGACTGAATTTCTAGTAATCTTTCTTAAATGTTATTTGTTCAATATGTATGGCCAAATCATTATAGTTGAGTAATTTTTAACCAATGTAGTAATTTACCCTTACTTCTTCTATCACTAGGCCAACTCTACTTTTTCAGCATGACATTCAAAATCCCCCTTAAATTGGCTTATACCAAGTCAAATAATTTGCTTTCTCATCCTTCCTTAACTTGAACCCTTCCCTGCAATCACTTTGCTCTCCTCATTGTTCTGTTATGCTCATGCCATTTTCCCTGTTTATTGGCGCCCTATGTCATCATTTCAATCCATAGTTCCTGTTTTGCCTCCTCTGTGAAGTCTCTCTAACTCTAAACAAACATATGCTGCACTATTTCACTTTTCTGTGAAGTCTTTTTAACTCCAAATAAACTTATGCTACACTGTTTTATCCAAAAAAAAAATTCGACCTCTTTACTTCCTTCTCATTTCTCAGTTTTATTTCCCAGCTAACTTATAAGCTGATTTAGGGTGCTTACAATGACATATTTTTCCTACAATGACTACTTTTAATATCTGGAAAATATTAATATTTTAATACATATACTAGGTATCAAATATATATATTAAAAATGTTTCTATTTTGTCCATTTTAATGGTGAAGTTAAATGCCAAACTTAATGATGAAACTAAATGCTCACATTATACTTTACATATTATACTTTACAATATAATACGAGCTTCATCATTAAAAACATTAAAATGTGGAGAAAAAAATCTAACAGTAAAAGAACAGTGAGGTTAAAAATAGGTGAAAGAACACTTTTTGAAACAACCATGTTAGAATGATGCCAATGTAAACATAGCACAGAAGGGACATATTTTTTATCATCCCAATTTGGAAGCCTTATATGTGTCCTGGTTACCTCTACACATGGTTTGAAGTGGGCTCCTTGTGAAGCATTATGCCACAGCACATCTTACATACCATGACAAGTTCAATTTTGCTGCTTATGTTACTATATTTTTGAATATAAGTATATCTAAATTAAAAACTTTAATGGAAAAGGTAAGAATAAAAAGCATTAACACAATGTTTTAAATGATAAACAATACTAAACAGCCTAAATCAATATGTGGGAAAATATAGAGAAATGATGGAAGTAAGATTTTTTTGCATTATTTTAATCAAGACATTTTCTTTGCTTTTTGAAGTTAAGGTATTAATGAAATATGTGGGGTTTTTTTCCCAAAGCATGTGTTTTAAGGTATAGCTGTTAAAATCAGAATTGATCACTGGATGGTGTGCACTATGGATCTGACTTTTGATAATAGTTTTTCTGTTGCCTGGGGTTTGATTCTGTTCTTCATGGAGTAGAGAAGCAGTTAAAGATGTCTCCACTAAATTTCAGGAGAACTCCCCAAACTTTCCTCATACCCAAGCATGTTTTCTTGTTCTGCTTATCCTTATATCTTATTTATTGGTCAATCTGTCTGTTTTTTTGTCTTTTTTATTGTTTTTTTTCTCATCTCTTTTTTCTCTGCTTTTCTACTGTCTCATAACCTTCCCACTAGCTAATTCCTCATGCTCACCAACAGTATTCTGACTCATACCTCAGGAAGGTGTGGCAGGTGCAGATTTCTTATGAAAGAACTTTACTATTTTATCCCTTCCAGTAGAGTTTCTTTTCAAAGCATAATGCCTACCATTTAATTATCTTATGTAAAACATATATTGATCCATCTATATGGCATTTAAGTTTTACTCTCTTTAGGGAAAACTGAAGTTTTTTAAAATAACAAATTTTTTCACTGAAGATTTTCTCTTGTAAGCTCAGTTCCCATAAATTTGACAGCAATAATGAAAGAAGCCTTATGATTGTATGTAGACATGCATTGCATTCCAATCTGTCATCATCCTAAACATGATGCTAAATGGGTCATCTACATGATAGCTATATGTGTGTTCCACATGGAAGCACCATCAATAGATGGTTTTAAAAAACATTCTCTATGCAATATGTTGATTTTAGGATTGCCTTCATCAACGATAATGAAATATCTTAAACTAGATATTTTATGGAACTCTTAATTTTTATGGCCATTTAATGTGTTTTTATAATGTATTTATATACTTTTGTATTCATTGTTTGGCTCAGTCTAAAGAGTTACTAAATTTATAATCAGAGCTGCTTCTTAGTGACTGTAATGAACCCAAAGTAATATAGAAGGTGTTTCTTTCCATATTGGTTAACAATAACAGCCTGTTTTTTGAGTCAAATTCATAAAAATTATACCCTAGTATGCAAATTTATTTTTTCATTACTGATGCGGAGCAAAGAAAGCCAACAGGATAGCAAACACTAACATTTTGCCTGTAAGTGCTCACAGACATAAAATAAATGAGCCATGTCTATTGATTGTCTTTGGCCTACATTATCTGCACAGGAACTATTAAGGAGGCTTTGCCATCTTCCTTTCATGCCTCATTTTCTCATACTATCTAATGAAGAGCTTCACTTAAACGATAATGTGCTGCTCTCCAGATAGTACACTTTTATGGTACTAAAAGGCAATACTTGTGTATCAAGGACTGTTTTTAGTACTACATTCAGTGGTTGTTGCACTGTATAAAATGATAAAATATTCTAGAGCTGAGTGACATTATTAGTTCTTTTAATTAATTTCTAATTTTAAAGTTTATGTTATCAATCCAAACTGCAGAATAACAAATGTCACTATAATATTCACATAGTTGTGAGATTCTCTTTGATGCCCCCTAAAAAGATAAATTTTATAATTTATTGTTGTATTTGCCTTATGAAGGGTTTATTGTGAGGCTCAAGTGGTAAATATGTGTAAAATATATTTTCATTTTGGGTCACAATGACTTTAATATCCCTCTCAGAAATGTATAAGTGAAACTTTGGATGGAAATCCTAACATTTCATTAATAATGTCTAAGCTGGAAATACTTTTGTGTGATTCGTCGTTGTGGAGAAATGAATGAGATTATTTGGGAAGACAAGAGAGAAGGCAAGCTGAAATACTGGGAATAGTGATACTTAAGAAGTGGCAGATAAACAAGTGCCCATGTGACCACATATGCAGAAAGGAAGGATACACACAAATAGAGGGTGATGTCATGAAAATCTAAGATGAAAAGATCTTTGAAAAAGGAGCGTATGATGCCACAGAAATTGTGTGTGTGTATGTGTGTGTGTGTGTGTGTGCGCGTGTGCGCGCGCAACGCATGTGTGTGTGTTTCTCATCTTGAGACCTGGAAACCAAAACCTGCAATGTGCATTATCAACTTTTGTCTTCCTCCCTCCTTTCTTCCTTTTATCTCTTACTTCCTCCTCCCTTTCTTCCTTCCTTTTTTGTCTTTTTCTTCTTTCTCCCTTCCTCCTACTTGCTGTCTCTCTGTTTTTGCCAATTGGAAAACAAATGTGTCACTTTAATTTGTGTTTCTATGGTTGTTCACAAAGCTGACTATTTCTTATCTATTTATCGGCAATTCATTTTTCTTCTGTGAATTTTCATGCATTCTAAATCAAATACCTTCTAAATCTATGGAGAAATAGACAATAGATCTGGATTGCAAAGCAGACTATTGGGTATAAATTTCTACTAAAGAGGGTTTTCAAGTGTCAACTGGTAGGAATATCACCTGTATGTAGGGGTGTGTGTGTGTATGTGTTTCTTAGGTATGCCTCTTAAAAACAGAACCTAGGTAGACAGGTGGATTTTCTTTTCTCCACCATCCCTTCCCCAAATTGAGAGTCTCTGGCTTTTAATAGGGAAATTTAATAGATTCTCATTCACATTACAGTGGTCACTGATATTTTTAGAATTACTTTTGTCACTTTAGTGTAGATCTTTTTTTACTTGTCATGCTTTCTTTAAATTGCCCTTTTCCCCACTTGACTTTGTTGGATTGATTTAATGTCCTTTGCTTCACTTAATTATATGTAATGGTTTAAATTTCTTCATCATATTTACACTGAAATAGTGGCAATGCTTAATATTTTATTTAAACTTTAGAAATTTTATTTTCTACCAACATCTGTAATTATTTAGTGTCTATAGCCACATTTAAATAAAACAATGAGCTCAGCATGTTTCTTCTTTTACCTGCTCTGCCTTATCGTTAGTAGAAATAAATACTTCCTAATTGCTAACAATTGTGTATGATGCTTCAAGTATATTTTTATAAAAATATACCGATAAAATTTTTGTTCAACAGTGTTGCATAAATTTGACGTATTTCTTGATATGGAAATCTTTTTGTTTGTTTTGCTAAGATGTATCCCTTCACAATATTTTCAGAGAGGACCTGTAGTAGTTGGTAGATAGAATGTTATAAAAGTCTTTCCTTTTCTCTACTACTTACATGTTATTTTCCTGTGTATGAGATCAGAGCTTTTAAAGACATTGTACTAGTATATTCAGTCTTCCACTTTGCTGAAATATCTTAGAGTAATTTAATATTCATTCTTTTGGAATCAAAGTGTATTCCTTTTGCAGCTTTTTGTAATTTGACTTTTGAAATGTAGCCTCATTTTTACTTTTCTTATTCTTTCTGTTCAGTACTCAGTGACCACCTCTCTATTTGGAGCTATCTTATTTTTCTCATTTGGTGATATTTTATATCTTTTTAATTAAAAAGTCATGATCCCTATTATACTCCTCTTGAAATTTTATCAGATGAATACTGAAACATTGAAGTCTACTCTACCTGCCTCCAAACTCTTCTATTTTACCTCTTAACTCCTTATTTTTTTTGTAGGCATTCTGAGAAATATCTTGTCTCAATTTTGCAACCAATTGACTTCAGTTTATATCTAATCTATTTAGCTATTAATCTATTAATTTAATCTATTAGTCTATATATCTAATCATTTAAAAATTCTAGCAGCCAATTATTTTTACTTTTTCCAAAAAATATGTTTTAATCATTGTTTTTATAGCTATAGTAGTACCTTTAATCTTTGAGGATTCTAAATATTAATGCTGTTTGTTTCCCTCAAATGTCTGAGGATTTAACATTTTCTGCTTTTAGAGGAATACAGCTTCTGATTACAAGGACAAGGGCATGTGAACAGTGATTAGAAAGGAGGAGAAGGATATCTAGTAAGGTGAAATATGTTGGTATTGTGTTTTCTCAGTACGAAGGGTACCATCTTCCTTGAATCCAGAGGCACAGCTCTGCTTCTTTAATCCTGCTTCCCATCTGGGAATCTTCAAAGTAAGAAGACCCATACAGTAGCTCTATTCAGAGTTTCATCCTTTTACCAAAATATTCAGCACCAGCCAAGACCAAAACAGCCATGGGGCAGATGACTCCTGAGTGTTGAGAACTAGAGACAGAGGTTGCTACTTAAGGGGAAAGCAATACCGAGAAAAATTGCTGGTGTCACAATTTGCCTTCAAGTCTAGGATCACTTTCTTTGATTACTAACAAAGAGAAGTTTCTAGGAGGTGACATACTTTTTGTGGCTTGTATGACTGTGCAGCTGTGGTATCTAGTGGGGACATAGAGAAAGCTATCTGTTATTCTCTGATTTAGTCTAGAAAGGCTTCCTGTGAGGAATGGAATTGTAGAAGAGAAATGTTCTGCAAGCTTCTTTGGAAATATCATACCTAAAAAGTGATGGCTTTTCAGTGGGAAAAGGTTGAAGGAATGCTATTTGTTTAACAGCCACTATGCCATGTACTGTGCTACATGATTTTATGTATGTTATGTTGTTTAATTTTTAGAAGTGTATCCTCATCACTTTTTACATATGAAGAAAACTAGGATTAGTAAAATTGAGTAACTTACCCAAAGTCATTCAACTCTCAAGTGGGAAGTCTGGGATTTAACCCATAAATGTCTAAATAAAACCCATATATGTCGACACTAGAACTGCTGTCAGGCACTTGAGCTAATTTCAACAGAACAAGAAATTTACCTCTCGTTTACTGAGGGCCAAAAAATAAGGGATTTTGATCATTGACAACAGACTTTACCTGGAACTATGATCACTCAAGACTTTATTAGGTCTATCCTTATGTATATATTGAATAGTAAGATAAAAGTGATATTCAAGACCCCGGGTAGGTCTGACTGATAGGTCTTTCTACTTCCTAATTCCCCATGTCCTACGTTGAGTGCCTCAGAAAACAAACAAGTCATCTGTGTTTCACGCTAAGGCTAGAAGATGGTACCTTCATTCCTCTGCATCTCCAACTGACCTCCCATGACTTAACTTTGGTTTGCCAAAGAAGGGAAAAATTATAGCTCCTATAATATGTTAGAGTTAAATAAGCTCCTCTTCAGAATATAGAGAAATGAATCAAAGGCTGCTTTCTTATGAAAATGCATGCAGATATTATGGATATAGGTTAAGTCCCCATAGGTTTGCCTTCCTTCTGATGCTTAAAGATTAAAAAGAAGTCTTTCAGTAAAATATCATAGTGGATAATTTAACATTTCACAATGTTGATCTTTATTTCTACCATACAATGTAGTATTCTTTTTATTATATAATTGTCTTTTTTTTAATGTGCTATATCTTCCATGTGCTAGACACCTACTTATCAGGGTAGCCTAAACATTAGGTTGATACAAAGGTAATTGTGTTACTTGCTATTTAAAAGTAATAGCAAAAACCACAATTACTTTTGCACCAAACGAATACATGTTAATATTTATTCTAAATCTAATAATCTATGAATCCATAACTCTAGGTCTATTAGTCATGATTCTCTAGAGGGACAGAACTAATAGGATAGATGTATATAGAAATGGGAGTTCATTAAGGAGAATTGACTCACAGGATCACAAGATGAGATCCCACAATAGGCTGTCTGCAAGCTGAGGAGCGAGCAAGGAAGCCAGTCCGAGTCCCAAAGCTGAAGAACTTGGAGTCCAGTGTTTGAAGGCAGGAAGCATCCAGCACTAGAAAAAGAGGTAAGCTGGAAGGCTAAGGCAGTCTAGTCTTTTCATGTTCTTCTGCCTACTTTTACTCTGGCCATGCTGGCTGTTTATTAGATCTGTGCCCACCCAGATTAAGCGTGAGTCTACCTCTCCCAGCCCACTGACTCATATGTTAATCTCCTTTGGAAACACCCTCACAGACACACCTAGGAACAATATTTTTCATCTTTTAATCCAATCAAGTTGACAGTATTAACCGTCGCACTAGGATTTAAATCGATTTCTGTTATATATTTGTTTGCTTCATGATTTTTCAAATAAGTAACATATAAGCTATGTGCATTACTCACTTTAATTACTCTGAAACAGCTAGAAAAGTCTGGGAGCGAGGGGTAGAAAGTAAGTACTACCTTTACCAATATATCTCCAATGATTTATTACCATGTCTTCTTTTGAGAATACCACAGCTATTCTCAGCTGAATGCCTACTGAATATCCATCCTCACTTGTTATCTTTACTAACAGACCCCAACATTGATTTTAGAAGTGATTTGTCAGTTATAAATACTTTCTTTCTTGGTTACCCTGACAATGAGAGATGGTCATGTTTTGAGTTCTGGAGAAAGAAATGTAGGTAGAAGTAGTAACAAAGAGATTCTCTTTAGGACAAAAAGGCAAAGCCTTATAAGGAGAAACACTTTGACTTTCTTCCTTTGGTCATTTCCTTTGTCAGAAAATGCACATGATTGTCTAGAAATAAATAAGACCCACATCACAAACTGAGGACTATGGATCAGGACGATAGGGAATACTTGTGTCCTTAAAGACAGACACCTTTAAGCATCTCAACCAGCCTAGAGACTTCAAAAATTGAGCCCCCTTCTGCCAGAGTTCTTTGGGTTTTCTATTATTTGTACCTAAACCAATAAAATAGGTTAACACTTCTGTAAATTTTTGAAACCTAGTGAGCTGCAACTGTTTTTAGGATAATGGCTCAGTGATGAAGTAGTCCACCTCTTTTTTTTTTTAAGAGTTCTTTGCAGTTCTGCGTTTATTGACTTCTTCCCTCCAGGACAGATGGAGGATCTTTCTTAGTGTCCTCTATTATGGCCATGTTTAGTAGTCCCTCTAGATGCTGGCTGGAATTCAGAGACTCATTGTTGGTTAGGGATCTCTTTAGTTGAAACCTTTCCATGCATCTTCTTCAATGGAGGGAATAATTAACAGCTGTCAGTATATCAGGAATTTAGTAGAACTTTGGAAGATATCCAGAATGATTTGTAAAGCCCTACTTTTAACAAAAACAACAACATTAAGCTTGACAGGACTGTGTGGTATTTTATTGTAACCTAAAGCTATGTTATGCAGCTTCGGGTTGCCAACAGCATATCCTTCATTACAACGGTGACAGTATTAATATTATACCAATACTCTGCTGTAGTTTTGGATTCTTTTTAAAAATGTGCTACAGGCTAGCATAAAGCTTTCAGGTTTTCAGCATATGACTTAATGCTATGTGTTCTCAATGCTTTATTTGTTTGGCATAGAGTTTTTCCCCCAAGATACTAAAACTGGGAGATTGGATAGTTTAGACAGATTGATCAGGCATTGTTCTTGTATTCCACTTAGTCTCACTGGCACACACAAGATGCACAGCACCGAATGGAATTTAGCTCTGGGTGGAGCATTCCTGTCTATATCTGTTTCTATTAGGAATCATAGGAGAGTGAAAGCTGACATTTTGAAATCTGATATAAAATTGTTTTCAAAGTTATTGACAACACTAAGTGTCCCATACAATGATGCACATGCAAAATTTTCTATGAAGTTAGTACTAGAAAGATCTATCTCCTCCTGATCATTTATACATGTGTTCAGTTGCCAACAATAAAAATAATTCACCCTTTCCCTCTAGTTTCCTTTTTTTCTTTAGCAGTCAGGAACCCTAAAACAAGATTTATGCCTATTCAAAGCAAGTATTTTGACTCATAAGGTTATAGTATAAATATTCTCATGTTGTTATACTTATAATCCCTTTTTAGCTTTTAATTTTATTTATTTTACTATAGGTGCCTGTTGTATAAACCATCTAAATACCATTTGCAACAAACTGGGGCATAAATAAATCCTTCTTCAAAAATGAAATATTGCACTTCTAGCTGACATATTACAGTTTACCTAAGAAAGGCACACATTTCTATTTGATTATAAATGTTTAATTAGATTTAATTTTGTTTTAAAGTTAATACAAAAAACATAGTTAAAATAGATAAGTCAAATAATGCAAAAAAGAGGATAGTCAAAAGAATTCTACCAGATGTGGTAGGCAGAAAACTGGTATCCCCCCAAAATGCTTGCGTCCTGCTGCCTGGAACCTGTGAATGTTACTTTATTTCATGAAAGAGATTTTTGCATGTGTGATTAAGTTAAGGATTTTGGGATGCAGAGAGTATCCTGTATCACATGGGTGGACCTGATGTAATGGCAAGGGTCCCTCTAAGAGGGATGAAAGAAGGTCAACAGACAAGAAGGCAATGTTATCATAGACACAGGGATTGGAGTGATGTGGCCACAAGCCAAAGAATGCCAAGAGGCCTCTAGAAGCTGCAAGAGACGAGGAATATATTTATCCCTGAAGCCTCCAGAAGGCACCACCCTACATACAGCTTGATTTTTAGCTCCATAAGACCCATTTCAGACTTCTTCCAGAGCTAAGAAAATACATTTGTGCTGTTTAAAGCCACCTAGTTTATAGTAATTTGTTACAATGGCTACAAGAAACATACATACCCCAATACTCCCATCTCATTTTTCTAAAGTTAACCACTGTTAAGAACTATTCATCTATCTTTCAAAGAATTTTCTAATCAAAGTATATAAATTGTTTTATCTTTGTTTCTGAAAGATTTGTATTTTTTCCAGATTTTAACATTAATAAATAATTTTACAATAAACATCTTTTAAGTACATCCTTTAATATATGTGAGAAGCGTAGCTGTAGAATAATCTCCTTGAAGTGAAATTACTGGATGATACATTATATACAATAATCTGGTAGTTTTGATAGATTATAAAAAACTACCCTTTAGCAAGGTTGGTAAACTAATTTATACGATCCCAGTATTGTGTGAGAATGTTATTTCTCTCTACCCTTGCCAAAACCATTAAAATGTTGATCTTTAAGATACAGGTTTATGTTGGCCATTGGGTAGGACTCCTCACATAATCTGAGTTTATGTTTCTATTGTTTTATATATAAATAGGCTAAATTAATTCAAGGTTAACTTTAGGTAATCTGTAATGAAGGAATCCTGAGCACAATGGCTTCTAGTTCAGAGCACTCACTGCATTTATGACTCAGTATCAATGGTTTAACCCAGTTGCTCACGAACCTCCCTCTCTATGAGATTTACTTGAGAAGCTTTTAAAATATACATTCCTAGTTCACCCAAGTTTACTCAGTTAGGCTCTCTTGAGGTTAGAGACTGGAAAATTTGCTTTTTAGCAAACACTTGAGCTGATTCTTGTACAGCTAGTAAGGTGTAGTCTATAGAGTACATTGAGAACCACTTATTCAATATTTCTAAGCCTGCGTACTTTTTCTTTTGTTAAATTCCTGCAATGTAAGTTTCCCTTTCCCACAGGGTTGCACTGGGACTTGAAGTTTACTTCTTCCCTTGGGCCTGCTCCCCTAACTCTACCTGAAGTTTTAACCACCTTACTGAGGTAGGATTTGAAAGCAGCTCACACCATACACCTGTTTACTAACCTGGAACTTTGCTGACTGATTTTATGGCAAGACTGAGTTCAGCACTTTCTTGCACTTTGATTTTATTTTCATTCATTATCTTAGCTTATTTGCAAATTGTAAGTGTGTGGGTGGGATTTAGTCAATTCAGGAATGGCCAAACAAAATGGGCCAGTTTCCTTCCTATTTTGGGCATTCTTCAGTGAGCTAAACACACGAAGGACAATGTTAAGTAGAAAAGGCATGTTTCAAATTATTGTTCACTTTGGGTACATGTACAAGAGAAATCTCTCAATGGATGACCTGATAAGCCTCTAACATAATCACCAAAATAGTTAAATTTCCATTTCTATGTGAAGCACACTTGTGACCAGTGCATACTTTACTACCAGCTGGAGTCACTCTAATACAGAGAAGTATTTTTGCTCCACCAAGAATTTATCTGCTCAAAAACCTTTAGACGCTAGCTGTTCTCATTACTGAAATTACATAGTTCACTTAAACTTTTCTATAAATTAATGATAATGAAATGTGTATGGAAAAACTGATTAGTAAAATTAAGTTGAATGCTCTGGAAAAACTACATAAATGTATTTTTTAAATTGCTGACTGTTTTTATTTATGTAAATATGTATTAATTTCTCAACCTTTCAGTACAGAGCTAAAGCCGTTTATATAAATATTGATCTGCTAATTGGAATTATGAGCATTATTTATTACATAAATCATACCCATATGCCTTTCCTTATCTTCCTGGTTTTTTTATTTTTTCTTTTTGAGATGCAGTCTTACTCTGTTGCCAAGCTGAAGTACAGTGAGGCGACCTTAGCTCACTGCAACCTCCAGCTCCCTGGTTCAAGCAATTCTCCTGCCTCAACCTCTTGAGTAGCCGGGATTACAGGCACACGCCACTACGCCCTGGAGTGTGACATTTTAAAGCATGATAATTACAATCATTTATAAATATTGCCCAATCACTTTTCTGGAAACTGACAATTTACGCCAGAGGGTAGAGAGGTAGGGAGAGGATTTCCCACCTCTACCCTATATGCATCATTATAATATAAGCTTTTTAGGTTCCTTTAAAGGTCTTCACAGTTCTTGAAGCCTCAGTCTCAGTAAGCATTGGCTAAACAAATAAAAATAATTTATTTTAAAACATTTTTGTAAATTTCAAAACACTGCTCAGAATATAAGGTATTCATTCATTGGTCAAACACTTATAGAGAAATTTTTATCCAACCTGATTCACCATCACACAATTTGATGACAGCAAATAATATGATTAACTCAAGCACCATTACAATTTAACTTTGGATCGTGATTTAATATAACCGGGACCATCATGTGGTAAGATAGATCTGATCAAATTATTTCTAGGAAAATATTTCATTGAGGTTTTATACTTGGAGATACTGCTTAATAACAAGGGCATTTGCAAAATTAAAAATAACTACATCTATGACTCATTATGTTCCACATACACAAAAAACTGCTTTGATTCTCACAAGTATATGAAATATGTTCTATTCTTTTCCTTATTTTGCAAATGAGAAAGTGTTGGCTTAAATAAATCAAATAACCTGCTTAATATATAAACAATTAATGGCAGTGCTAAGATCTTAACTGAAGGTTTCATTCTAGAGCTGGTGTTTTAACCATTATCCTATATTGTGTTGCCTTAATCATCTTAGGATAACTCACTTTGGATGATTCTGTGAAGAAGTTGGAGCTATTTATAATATTATTTAATTAGTAAGTAATAGATTTCAATTCCTTGGTGCAATGTTTCTTTGCTACAGTATTTATTAAGTTTCCCTATTTATGTGGTATATCATTACATCTCTTTAAATTCTTTTCTTAATGTCTTTTCAGAGCTCTAGAGGCACTCCAAATGTTTGTCAAACATTAAAAAGCACAGAAACCCTAAGAATCCACTTATTTTTTTTAATTTGAGAGGGACTCTTGCTGTGTCGCCAGATAAGAGTGCAGTGGTGTGGTCTTGGCTCACTGCAACCTCCTCCTCCTGGGTTCAAGCGATTCTCCTGCCTCAGCCCCCTGACTAGCTAGGATTACAGGTGTGCACCACCATGCCTGACTACTTTTTTGTATTTTTAGTAGAGACGGGGTTTCACCATGTTGGCCAGGTGGGTCTGCATCCCCTGACCTCATGTTCCACCAGTCTCAGCCTCACAAAGTGCTGGGATTACAGGCGTGAGCCACCTGCTCCCAGCCTAACACTTGAAATTCTTATCCTATGACTCATGTAGCTTTTTTACTACTCAAAATCACCTCCATGGGGAAAGTGGAAGAAATATTTTTAATCCTAGTGAAATGACTATCATTTGGCTTGGTAAGAAAGAATGTGCAGATATTCAAAATAGATGTTAGCAGGGCTATACTTTAAAAGCATGCTTTTCCAAGTATACATGTGTGTATACTTTCAAATAGGCTAAATAGCTAATCATTTTCTCTGTTTTGTTTGGCTTTTGATCTATACACTATGGGTCATATTAAAAGCTGAGAAGCCTCATCAAATACCTAACCTGTGTAGACTGAGAGCAACTTGAAATATTAAGCTGAAAAAATATTCCATAATTTTATTTTCTAATTAATGAGTTTGGGTTAATGACTGCAGAAACATTTGACATTTATGTCATATCAGCAATAAATTAGGATCAAGTCTGAATGTAGCTAGCAGCATTCTCAGGCTTAATGTGTCACAGTGCAGAAAAGGTCAAGATTTATGCTGCTGTTTATGTTAGTATTTCTTGTGGGTATTTTATGGATATTTGTGTACACTTTATTCAGTCTTCCACTGGGCAATTTGACATTTCCAACACATTTCATGTGAGTTGAGAAGTAGAGGATGTTTCATGGGAGGATTGATTATAATTATTTGGCTCTCATAAATGTGGCTTTCAAGAGTTTTTAGATAAATATCCTTTAAAATTTTGGCATAAGAATTAGCGTGCATATGACCCAAACTCTATTTAGTGGTTTATAAAGAAATAATATCACGCTTATTCAAGTAGGATTGGCTTATGCTAAACCACCTTACCTGCATTCCAGAAATCCCTGGTGAATAGAAATTAAAAATATCAATTTATTCTTTAATGCATTCCCCAAATCACAGTGGTGGGCTTTCCCACCATTACTAAAAGAATATTTATCAAAAGATTTTAGTGTTCTATATACTCTTAAAACACCTGCTATTGGAAAGGTACAGAGGATGAAAAGAAGCTGTTTTGGGGCACCATGGGGACTAGTGTCTGTCTCTACAATATTATCTGTTAGATTAGTGAGTAACTTTAACTTTACATGGGCTTTCTTTCATCCAAAGCAGAGCTCCACTTTTTCTTCCTGTAGTTTACATAAGGGCTACATTTTTGACTCCATATCTTCTTTTACTCTACCTTGAGGCCATCTTTCTCTGGAACTGCTCCTGCCATCTTTGCTTGGCACTCAGCCTCTTGAATGTTTTTTCTCTTTGTCTCAAATAACTCAGTATCTTTAATGGAGAGACTACAAGCATTCTACAAAAGAGAATCTGGCTGTATGTTCTATAAACTCTATCTCTAGTCATAGATTGTGAGTTTATATTACTATATTTTTCTTATTATTATTAAAATTCCATTTAATGGGTTTTTGTTGGAACTTGGGGTTCTGTTTCATGAGTTGAAGAAGGGTCAACACAAGATTTATTTTACATTAAAGTACTATTTGTTTGGAGGCCTCATAGCACGAGAGCACTGTTTAATATAACAGAACTATATGTCTCCTGTACATGAGGAATAACTTTTTAAAGGGAAATCTGAGCAATGAAAAAATACACAAACACTCATACACATGCATGCACACACGTGTGGATATGCACATGAACATGTGTATATATGTATGTGTACTTTCTTTGGGAAAAATAAGGCACTATGGAAAATTTCCAGGAGACAATGACTTGATGGAATAAACATTTCTTTTCTCAAAATGACACAAAGGAAATCATAGTTTTTGTTAGACTTCAACTACTTAGTAAATATTTACTGAGCACCTATTACTTTCTATCAGTCATTTGTAACACACAAATTGCCAAACATAATGACCTACATTTATTTCTCTTGTGTGTAAGAAATTGTCACAAGAATCTTTCAGTTGTCATTGTTGTGCCTGTTGTTTTCAAGAAAATAATTAGACCAAACAGCAACTAGTGTTGCCCACAAGCAGATTATTAGAAGTAAACAATACTCAATAGTACAGACGTGCTGGATTTCAAATCAGCATTAGAAGGATATCCTCAGCTCTCCTCATCCATACTAAATTGATGTCTTTTCAGACTGATTGAAATTAATTCTGAAAGTGTGTGCCTTTTCTCCTACCACAAAAGTTAGTCATTCTGAGCTGTGTCACCTGGCTCCATAATTAAAGTAACCTCTGCCATACCAATCAGTAGAGATCTCAAGAATAAGGAACAGTGATTCAGCAGTAGCAGAACTCAGAATCACCTCCTCCAAAGCCAGTTGCCAACAAGATTTTTTTCCCACTTAAATCTCCTGAGTGTATTTTAGAACCCAAAAGTAAATATCCCCTCTTGTTTTTAAGTCTCCTAATAGTTACAGGGCTGCACAGACACCATGGGAGTGTAAAACCTTGCGACTGATAGTTGTATCTGGTAAGCAGGGTGGAAACGTGTACAAGGGATTGATATCAGGAACGCTGTTTCAGGGTTGTTGCATGTTGTGGCTGCATAATTCATAGAGCAATGGAAGACTCTATCAAAAATTTGCTTTCTCTACATCCTCTCCAGCATCCGTTGTTTTCTGACTTTTTAATGATTGCCATTCTAATGGGCATGAGATGATATCTCATTGTGGTTTTGATTTGCATTTCTCTAATGATCAGTGATAGTGAGCTTTTCTTCATATGATTTTTGGCCACATAAATGTCTTTTGAAAAGTGTTTGCTCATATCCTTTGTCCACTTTTTGATGGGGCTGTTTTTTTCTTCTACATTTGTTTAAGTTCTTTGTAGATTCTGAATATTAATCCTTTGTCAGATGGCTGGATTGCAAAAATTTTCTCATAGGAATGTTTTTACGCTGTTGGTGAGAGTGTAAATTGGTACAACCATTGTGGAAGACACTGTGGTGATTCCTTAAGGATCTAGAACCAGAAATACCATTTGACCCAGCAATCCCATTACTGGGTATATACCGAAAGGATTATCAATCATTCTACTATAAAGACACGTGCACACATATGTTTATTGCAGCACTGTTCACAATAGCAAAGACTTGGAACCCTCCCAAATGTCCACCAATGATAGATTGAATGAAGAGAATGTGGCACCTATGCACTTTAGAATACTATGGAGCCATAAGAAAGATTGAATTCATGTACTTTGCAGGGACGTGCATGAAGCTGGAAACTATCATTCTCAGCAAACTGGCACCAAAACAGAAAAACAAACACCGCATGTTCTCACTTGTAAGTGGGAGTTGAACAAAGAGAACACATGGATACAGGGAGGGGAACATCACACATCGGGGCCTGTCAGGGGGTGGGGGACTAAGGGAGGGAGGGATAGCATTAGGAGGGATACCTAATGTCGATGACATGTTGATAGGTGCAGGAAACCACCATGGCATATGTATACCTATGTAACAAACCTGCATGTTCTGCACATGTATCCCAGAACTTAAAGCATAATAAAAACAAACAAAAATTTTTCTTTATCTTATCAGTAAACAAGTACTTTACTCTCCCAGCTATCAAAATCCTACCTCATCAACTTCCACTGTCTTCTTCTATATCCTTAGAGAAGTATTTTTCATCTGTTCAGGCTGCAATGAGCTTTCTTTCCTCTGAATTCCACTGTTATTTATTGTCATTATTTACTCGATACTTAAACTTTTAGACTTTGAATTGTAGCATATTATAGTCTAGTATAAGTTTATCTACATTACTAGACTGTAATTTCTTCAAGACAAAGAGCTGTGATGATATTACTTTGTATCATTCAGAGTGCCAAGCACTGTGCTATGCTCATAGTATGTGTATAACAAAGTAAGTTGCTGGGTGAATCAACCAATGAACCAGTAAGTAGGAAGACTGGAGGAACTGGTGAAGCACTTTTCTCAGATTTTTACTGACAATCAAACTATTTAAATCTGGGCTAAATTGTAACCAAAGACAGGATTTTAGAATGATTTCTGACAAATAAGAAGTTGGGAATCATTGAAATCCCTTCCCAGGAAACATGGTTTACATGGAATCTGAAGACGATCTAGTCAATGATTTCACTTGATAACAGAGAAACTGAGAACCACAGGCATTACTGTCCTAGTTTCTGGAGCTGTTTGAGCAGAGAGTCATGACCTAGATGTCCTTTCTCTGACAGATGTCTTTCCATCCCTCTCAAAGCGTTCAATATTTTGGAGACTTAACAGACAATTGATTCAAGTGTTGTCTGTGTGTTGCTCACAACACGCTATAGGCAACATCTTTCCCTGACACTGCTTTGTAACACCAGCAGATTTAGAATTGAATTTTTAATCCATTAATATTGTAATAGTTCCCTCTCTGGCCACTTTTGGGAAATAGAAATTTTATTTAAGTTTAGACCTTGTCACTTGTCACAAGTCAGATACATTTACTGTTATTCTCATGGTGTTCCATGTCTGCTAGTAGCTCCAGAAATGTCATGCAGTGTTCGATATATTTTAAAAGGAGACATTGACAAATTGAAGTACATCCAAAAGAGGGTGACCAGAATAGTGAAGTATCTACAAACATGTCACGTGAGGACTGTGGTTGTCATTTTGTATTCAAGGAAGTGGTGATGTTGAGTCTGAAAGATGCTCTATATTCCTGCAGGGCAATGATAACTTCCTTCAATTACTTGAAGAGCTGCCTCATGCTACTGGGATTTTATGTATTTTTGAATAGTTTTAGAGGGCAAAACTTGGACCAATGTCTGACAGGTACAAGACTTCCACTGTGTATCAACAGATTTATCCAGCAGTTGGAGCTGCTGTTTCAAGCTCCATTGTTGGTGCCAAGAAAGCCATATTATCGGCCCTTCTTATCAACAAAAGCTGGTATACCCTATCAGCTGGACAACCTGAGTCACTTATGACTAGAAGATTATGTAATTATCTGAGTCATTAGGCTATTCCCAATGGATGACAGTCAAACCTCCTCAGCAATTCCAACTCACCTCATTCAGGAGAAGGGTGTTTTTAAAAAGACCATGCTACTGGAAGCTATTGCTGATACTAGAACACCTAATTAAATGCCCAGGCTTTAGATAAAGCTTAGCCTGTCATATTTCTTTCTCTCTTCTTAAGTTACCATAATCTGAAACTTTTCCTGCAACAATGAAAAAATGTAGTTCTTTAGGAAGCTGTCCTCATTGAGCTACTTGAAGGAAACAGAATGTGTTTAAAATAACCTCCTTCCTCCTAACCTTTTCAGGTTAACAATGGATGTTCTGGGTGGCTTATATGAAACGACTGTAATTTAATGAACTACAACTTTGAAAATGATAGGAAATGAATCAAAATGTAAAATGTTCCATAAGTTTTAGAATAAATAAAGTAAATCATGATCCAGTATATTTGAAATCATGCCACAGTGAGACAACATATATAATATAAATATTCTTTCACCTCTCACTTTGATGAGAATAGAAAGTACATATTTAACAGTTATTTTAAGGCCAGAATGTGAATCAAGCTACCAACCTAGTTACAGTTCATTTTTTATAGTTTTTTTTTCCTGTCACTAAAGCAGCAGTCAAACCTCACATTTAGGTTTAATACAGATTTCATTGAGCACACAAGTTCCATGATGGAACTCATTTTATTAGACCCTGCGCTCAATACGAAACATCAATTGCAGAGGGTCACACCACATCTCTAGCTGTCACACCAATATCTTGCTGAGTGCCATCTTCAATGTCTTAGGTTTTTTATTTATACTGGAGCTCATTTAGTTTGATCTGAGAGCTATTTCCAAAATGCCTGCAGTACACACACACACAAACACTTTATCAGCAGACGGTCCATTGCTTTGGAGGTAGGAATATTAGCAATATTTTTTATGGTAGTGGAGATCTAGACAAATGATGATAATAGGCTTAAAGAGTAACAATCTTAATTCTAACAAAAGTTGTTTTACATTAAATGAATCTACCTATCCTAAATTTGTATAGCTGAAGTGGGATTACAGTGCCTTACCTCTTTTAGGTTTTGAAATGCAAATCTAGTATTTGAGACTGTTTAATTATTCTTATATAATGTACGTGCAATTTAGGTACTAAATTATCACCAGGTGGAAGGAGCAATATGGGCTGGGCAGAAAAGTCTTTCTTAAAATGTGTCTAACTGAGCCTCATAACCTCTGATGGGCCAACATTCTCAGCCCAGTAAAAAGCTTATTCATAAACAAGAGAAGTAGCTGGTACACAAGGAACTTTAAAAATGGCAAAGATAAAAATGGCTTTAAGAGAAATTCAGTGAAAACTTATACAGAGGAGGGAGAGAGCATTTCCAGCTGAAAGTAACAGAGGGAGGCAGCATTTGATCTAGATCTTGGAAGGTAAGAAATATTTGAAAATAAAGAGACTGAAAAGAATGTTTCTTTGAATATAAATACACACAAATCTGTCTTCAGAGAAAGGAAAATAAAGTATTTATAAAAGTGGTTAATCATGCAAATTAGAGGGCAAATAAATTTTGGTGGGTATAGGCTTTGGAAGTAGAAGACTGAAGCCTGGTTTGTACAATTTATTAGGCTAACTAAAGGTTTAGAGTAGCCATGATATCTCTGTGCTTCAATTGTGTCATGACAAAATATGGATATTAATAATTATTTTGCACACTTTTTTCTGAACATAAATTTAGTCACAGTTATGAAGATCTTAACTATTTACAATACACTTTGCACTGTGAATTTGCACATAGGAAATGAGCCCAAAAATGTAAATCAAAGACATCTGAAGACTTTGAGCCCAGGTTTTAGAGTTAGAAATGGGGCTCCATGCCCATTCCCTAAACCTGTAAACAGATGAGCTTGAGAAGTGTTTTGATAATGAGTTGACAACATTCTAGCTTTGGTTTAGAGAATTTAATGTGGTGAAATTAGGAGCAGAATTGATGTATGGAAAAGGAGGCAGGACTGTTGTTGAGGAAGATGACTTGGTTGAGAAATTACTACAGTAAGAGGCAAGAGGTGGTAGGAGCCATAGAAATAGAGAAGTTGCAATGTCTTTTGTTTCTTCAGGAAGGTCAATTAACCCTCTATAAAGTTATAAGCTATAGAAGGGCATCAAGGCCTAAAAGGAGAATTGGCATACTAAAAATCAAAAATGAAAATGAAAATAAAGTAAGAAAATTGGACAGAAAGCATGGAAGCATTTTAGGAGTAGACTGAATAAGCAAGAGGCTGAAATCTGAGAAGCCGGTTCTCAGGTGAGGTGGTACGTTATTCCAGTAAGACATTAACCTAAGGATATTAAAGTTACTGAATTCCTCCTCCTGGCAATAGTGTCCTTCTTAATTTTTAGCCTTCTTTCCCCTTCCAATACACACTTCAATCTACAGTTTATTTTTCTCTTTATTCCTATCAGAAGCTTACCTAAACTATTGTCATTTTACTCCCATGTTTGTGTCTTCTGCCATGGATTCCTTGAGCCTGTTCCCCTCTGCTCTTGAAAAAGAATAAATTTCTCTCAATAACTGGCTTTCAAACATAATCAGAGTTAAGATGCTTTATATTATAAAGCCACTTAAGTGTTTCCTTTCAAAGAAATGATTGAAGATAGCATTTGAACATGTAGGCAAAGAAAACCATAAGGCAGGTCTTAGAAGTAATGAAGAAAATAAAACTGGCCAATCTAACTAAACCTGTCTCAGAAAGGAGCCATACTAACCCACTGGGCAAGTACTTTGTTTTTCCTGTGTTGTGAAATGTTCTTCTTTCAATAGATAAATCACTGTGAAACCATTATTGACCTACAGTGATTATAATAGCAACTCTTTGTGAATGTTAATGAACCTCATAGAAATCATAACATTACATAATCTATCAAAACAAACAGTAACAATTTATTATGATGGTTGAAATTTTGTTTAGAAAGTAACCCTATTTAAGTTTTTCTCAAAATGTATGTGAGTGTGTATGTGTGTGTGTGTGTGTGTACACACACATATATATACACACACACACACACACACACACACACACACACACATGGTTCCAGTAGTTAAGACATTCTTCAGGCTGGGCATGGTGGCTCACGCCTGTAATCCCAGCACTTTGGGAATCCGAGGCGGGCAGATCACGAGGTCAAGAGATTGAGACCATCCTGGCCAACATGGTAAAACCCCATCTCTACTAAAAATACAAAAAAAATTAGCTGGGCGTGGTGGCATGCTCCTGTAGTCCCAGCTACCCGGGAGGCAGAGGTTGCAGTGAGCAGAGGTCACACCACTGCACTCTAGCCTGGCGCCTGTTGACGGAATGAGACTCTGTCTCAAAAAAAAGACAGTCTTCAGTATGGTAATCATATGGGAGAAATACTCATTATACATAGGACCAATGACTTTTCTTTAAAGGAACTAGAGAAATGTTCCTGAAATATATTGTTGTTTGGAAACTTGGCTGAAAAGACATGTAAGAAATAAGCATATTCGTCAGCTGAGTCTATCATTCTTAAATGAAAAATATGTCAGAAATAAGCATTTATGTATTACATGGGTCTGCCATTATTAAACATTTAGTTATTTTATTTCATTCTTCCAACAGTGATTAAAACCTCTGCTTTCAGAAAGATCTTTGGCAGTAATATTTAGAAGTAAAATGAACTTTTGCTAAATTTTGAAAATAAGGACTAGAATTAGTATTCTGTAAAATTTATAATGACATTACCTATGTTTTTCAAACATTTCTTATTTCGACATAAGTGTTTTTCTTTAATAAAGTATATAATACAGAGCTAGTTCCTGTGTTCTCTTTTGTAATATACATGGTTACCTTAAATACCTTCTAGCAGAGATTTGATTCTTTAAAAAAATATTAAATTTCCCTTAATTATAAAAACAAGGCTGAGCATACCTGAATTTAACATCATTTTTGACACTTTTAAAACATATATTCTTGAACTAATTCTTCCATCCCAAAACTCTGTCTCTGTGTATTAACAGTTTATTTTTGTAATGATAATTAATATATACAAAGCACCAATAGAGTGCCTTCCCATAAGTAAGAGCCCCAAATCATAAATACTATTAACTTTAATTTCATCAGTTTATCAATTAAATAAGTACATACAAGTATATAAACCACAAATTTAGTACAGTGTATGTAAGACTTCATAGATGATAACTAGAATGTATAATGTAAAAGGAATCAGAAATATAGAAAAAAAGTATAAAAAATGCAGACTTTATCTCAAATATTGGCCAGTTACTAAAATACAGTATTTTATTTATTTTATATATTGTTAAATTTAAGGGAGTCTGAATTATGTGACATTAAGATACACACTTATTTTCAAAGCACGGGCAATCTTTATTCGAAATTATTGACAAATTACAAAGTATATAAGAGCAGAAGTATGCATTATTTGTTAACTACTTAGTGATATATTGTTGATCTCACAGGAATGGCATTTGTCTGAAGAGGAAAATGTACATTTAAAAAAACATACTGTTATAACAACATTTTTGCATAAGGGAAACACACACAAACATACAATAGGAACCCTTTGAGAATCTTTTGAAAGCTTCTAAAACTGTGACCTATCTTCTGACTTCTTGTTACTCAAAGTGTGGTGAGTAGATCAACACCATCAGAGTAACCTATGTGATGAATATGGATTCTGCAGCCCTACCCTAGACTCACTGAATGAAAAATCTGCAGTTTGATGAATGTGCATATAAATCTCTATGTAACTCATATTTGTTTTAATCTTGAGAAGCAATGCTTTAAATCAAATTGAGAAAAAAAGTCAGAACAGAGCTTAGAGGGCTGCATATATTTTAGCAGAATGATCCAGATAGGAAAAAAAACCAATGCTGCTAGTAGAACTCACAGAGTTTTTATATGTTGTTGTTTTGTGTAAATAAAACCAATACATATATCCTTGAATAATCATTCTGGTGCCTCATTGTACAAGCTTACTTCAGGGTGATTTGTCAGTTACTGGTTTTTCCAGTGAGGAGGAGAGTTAATAGACAATTAAACAAATAAAACATGGCTGTGGGTTATGATGGAGGAACAACAATTTGGGTGTCAGGGAAAACTTCTCTGAGAAAGTGACTTTTGAACTGAGACCTGTAGGATGAAAAGGATCCAGTCTCAGAGCATTCCAGGGTTGAAATCCAAAGTCCGTAGTTGCCAAAGACCATGGCTTATTAGAGAATGAGTTGGCAGAAAAATGGAGAAGAACTATATATGGTAATGTTGGAGAGATCAGGGGCAGCCAGCTCATGTCAGAAGTAGGCCACGATGAGATGACTGTATTTATTCCATGTGCAATAAAGAGCCATTGAAGACTTTTAACCAAAGAAATACAATGATTATTTGTGCTATAAATTCTGCAAACAATGTATTGTAGAAGGTGTCAAGCGTGGTGTCAGTGAGAATAGGTGAAAAGCTCTTGCTATATTCCAAGGGATAGATCGTGGTGGCTTATATTGGAGTATTATAGTGAAATGTATGGATTTTAGCTATAATTAGTCTGTAAAATTACATGAAAAAGGAAGGTATCAAGGAGATTCCTACATTTCTGGCTTGAATACAAGGTAAATTTTCAGTTTCCTAGAAAATAGGGAAGGAATTAAGAAGGGATATAGGAAAATTGAAGAGTTCCAATTTGGGTCAAGTTTGAAAGGCAGTAGAATACCTTGAAGATTAAGAGAATGGGTTCTGAAAAAGTTCAAATCCTACTCTTTTTACTAGCTGTGAATCTTGAATAATTCACTTAAACTGTGCCTCATTTTTCTCATCTTTAAAAATAGGGATGATAATAATATCTGCCATCCAGGGTTGTTGTAAATATTGAATTGGATCATACCCCAAAATATTAAGAACAGTTCCTGATACAGTATAAACAATACATAATTATTGCCATTATTATTGATCACACAAGTGACAGTGTCACATAGGAAATCTGATATGTAAACATTAGGTTTAAAGGAAAGTGATTGACATTCTAATTATTTTCAGAAAGCATTTTTTCCTCATTATACTACTTTTGAGTGAATGAAAATTATCCCAGATTAGTTTCTACTGTTTTTTGCCAACTTATCTTTCTCTCTGTGGATCACAGAAAGGAGCTGTTGTGGAGTAAAGTAAGAAGGAAATGACTCGAGACCATCCTGGCCAACAGAGTGAAAACCCTGTCTCTACTAAAATATAAAAATTAGCTGGGTGTGGTGGTGCACGTCTGTAGTCCCAGCTACTTAGGAGGCTGAGGTAGGAGAATTGCTTGAACCTGGGAGGCGGAGATTGCAGTGAGCCGAGATCCAACCACTGCACTCAAGCCTGGCGCCTGGCAACAGAGCGAGACTCTGTCACAAAAAAAAAAAAAAAGACGGCAATGACTGATCAAGAAAATGGAAACTTCAAATTCCAGTTCTAAAAAGAACATCACATTCCCTTTTACAACTGCACAATTCCAAATGCAGATTCCAGTTGTTAATTGCTGGCATTTAAATTTTCCTTTATATTAATCATTATGATTTTTGACTTGTCCAATATATTAAATACTGAAACCACAAGGAATAATCTTTGACTTGCTTGCTGACCACATTGTCAAATTTTAACCTTTGAAATGGCAGGTATACTGACACAGTAAGTCTTTTTCTCCTTCAGGTCTGTTTTCTCCTTATTGCATTATAACAAAATACCAGTTGCCTTATGAAGTTTAAGTACATAGACCTACAAATATATGGATGGCTTTAAACACGAGTTTCATTTGTTCTTCTATTTAATGAAAAAAGAAAAATTATTTAATGATCAGTTTTGATAGATGGTTATGTTCTGTGAATTACAAGATAAACACAACAATATACTTACCTTCAAAATTTAAACACATGAAGTGAATTTATCTCTTGCATTTCTTTCAAGTCTTTAAAAAAATACTATAAAAATGTAATTTATTACCGTAATGGCCATTAATATATTAAAATCCTTCTTGAAGCAAGTGAGTGTCATTTTTCATTTCCTATTTTTTTTGGCAGCCTGGAAATAGGGTTATGAGAAGAAGCTCAGAGCAGAGCAGCAAAAGTGGCCACCAGCAGCATGAAGAGCCCAACAATTCAAGCTGGTAAGTGGGTCTCTTTTTCTATGTTTCATGAAATCTGCTGATTCTTATGGGAATCATCTTATGGGAAAATGTTTATAAATAAAAATGAGAAAGCTTCTCAAATGTAGCTTATGAAATTTATTCTCATGACTTGGAAGACTTTAGGGTGGTGGTATTCTGTGGGAAACTTGCCAAACATTTTTATTGACAGACATGGATTTAAAGTAGCTGTGTAGGACTGTAAAAACTGCTGGCATTGTTTGAGTCTTAGTTTCCTTATTTTGAAATGGAGATTATTATAGGTATTTTATTAAATTTTTATAAGAATTAACTAAGACATTGCATATAAAGAATTCAGTAGCTTTCTTAGCATAGAGAAGCAGCTTAGAGATAAAAGACTAATACTAACTGAATACTTTTCAAGTACCAACTACTAAATACTTTTCTGTATTATTTAATCCTCACTTCAACCTGAAATTAGTAGTGATAATGACCCTTATTTTATAGATGAAAGTTACAACTAACAGATGATGTGACTTGCCTTTAAATCATATGCTGCTCCCTGAGACAGTTATTTTGTGTGCAATTGTATCCATTGCCAAAATTTCTATTTTTTGTATTTATTCATAAAGTCAAAAAACCTTTAGTATCTAACATATGCCTGGCTTCTTTTAGCTGAGATGCTATGCTAATTCACAAATAATTATCACTTAGTATGTGATGACTATATATTTATTTATATAAGGCCTTATATAAATAAATATTCATATTTATTTATATAAGGCCTTATATAATAAATATAAATATTTATTATATATGTAAATAAATAGCTTATGAATATTTATATATATAAATATTCATTATATATATAAGGCTTTATATAAATAAATAGCCTTATAAATATAAGGCCTTATATTTATAAATAGCTTATAAATAAATAATTGTGTTTGTTTTCACATACTCTATAAAAATGCAGGGTGGGGATCATTATTCATATTTTTACAGATAAAGAAATTCAGATTCTGAGAGATTAACTGGCTCTCTGGATGTCTTAAGAGCTCAGTGCCTCTTAGACTCTCTGTGGGTAAGGGATAGTTTATTTTTAATCCATTGCACATTGAATGTTTCTGTAAAATACTAAACATTAATTGCTAGAAAAAAATGAAATGTAAAAAGAAGACCGCAAATATACAGATTTATATTTTTATTCTTGTCATCATTCTATAAACACAAAATTACCTCATTTCTATAACATTTTTTGTACTTTCTCCCAATATTCATAACCCTTATGGTGCAGACCAGTTACTGTTTACAGACTGACACCACTTTAGCCATACAGGTGACAGCTGACCATACAGCACTGGTAAAACTTATGTGATACAAGTGTAGCACTCAATCTAGGATTTCCATCTCCTAGTCCAGGTCTTCTCATAGTACCCTAGACTGCCTGAACACACAATAACAAACCTGTTTTATGGTCCAAGGAGCAAGATCAACTTCCAAATTGTTCAAATGAAACTGGTGCAAGAAAAGTGAAAAATGACAAAAATTATAAAAGAGTTCTATAAAACAATTGGCATTAAGAATAACAGGAAAAATACTTGGAAGCCTGTAGGAATGACTTATTCTACATTGATTTATAAACCATCAAGACTTGTAAAACTCCAATATGTGTTATGTTTTAGAAAAACTTTCTCAAGATTTTTTATGTCTGTTCTTTCTTCATTTTGTTTATTCTTTGGAAAGGTAAGTTAAGTTGTATTTAAAAGACTAGTTCTTGTCAGTTCAAAGCAGTATACAGACCTGTGTACAATTCTAAGAGATAAAGGTGGGTCCTGGCCTGCTATGAAATAAAAACAAACTCATTTCCACACTACATTGAAGGGGCTTGAAAACAAATGTTACTTGTTCATTCAAAAACTACCTAAGAAAATTGCAGCAGTTTGGGTGCAAAGTAAAATGCACATTGAGTCAGCAATGAAAATTTACTTTGTAAGATGACTTTGTGGCTTTCTCAGTTCTACTGAAATGGGTCCAAATATTTACATGTGCTAATCTATTAATAACTATTTTGCCATCTGTGTCAAAATAATATTACACAGATGTTCAGGAATAGCTTTTGGTTGTGAGTAAACATTAAAGGAAGATTGAATTTTTCTCACAATGATGCTGATGGAATGTTTTTTATCATAGTTTAAGATGTCAGAAATGAGTGGTTTTTTTTTTTTTTTTTTTTTTTTAGTTCTACCAGCTTCACAGTGCTTGATGTAGCTTAAAATGGCTATAAGGGCACAGAGAAAGATGGCATTTTATAGTAATATTCAAAGCTGAGACATTCGGGCAACCTATTATTAGTTTCTGGGAAGACTCTACATTGCTAAATTGAAATTTGTAATTTGAAGTAAAGAAAACACCTATGGCCTTCAGTAATATAGAGAAACTCTGTGCTGCTTCCCCCTGACTCAAAGATCCAAGATTTGTATTGCTCCGAAAGTTAAGCAGTCAAACATGGGCACCTTTCTTCAATCAATGGCTCTACATTTGTGTTTATTTAGGGATTACTTCTGCTCCCACTAAAAAGGGAAGAAAGGAATGCATTATGTGCCAGGAAAGAGAGATAAAGTCCCAAAAGCATTGTAGGTATTACAATCCTGCGAATAGAGACAGTAGTAATGTGTGCCTGCCCACGTGTGTGTGTGTTTGAGAGAGAGAGAGACAGAGAGACTCTAGAGATTTTATCAGATCAAGGTGAGACATGGGGAAAGATGATGATCTGTCTACCAACATTCTATAAGAATTACATTAAGTGAATGTTTTCTACTCATTGGAATTTGGGCCTGAACTTCTTCATAACAATCTACTCTTCAACTGCAAATGTTAGAAGCTTACTGATAATAAAACAAGTTATCAGTAGAACCAAGGGCTAATGGTTAATCTTGTCACCTGTCTGTTAGAAAACCCTACGCTTCAATCGATTTTTATCAAAATCTCAGATCAGTAAAGAAAAAATAAATAACAAGATCATCAAAGCAAAACTGGTTGTCAGTAGTAATTACCTGACATGGAAAATTAAAGTCTCCGAGGAAAAGCATATGTAAAGCAAGAGTTAATATAGAGACCAGAAAAAATGTTTTAGAGAATTGTTTTCCATCCCTGTATATGCATTGAATGACTCAGAAATAAAAAACACAGAGATTGGATTAATTGAAGTACAAACCATTGTAAGGAAACAAAAGTGTTACAGAAGAATGATATCTGTCTTTGGAGGCCACAAATAGCAATCACATTTGTGAAAACGAAACTGAAGGAGCACTCAGTTTCTTCAGAACTTCAGAGGGCAAAGGTAAACTATGAAAACAATGAGAGAAAACACATGACCAGTATGGAAAACAGAAACAAATGTGTAGGTGATTATTTATGAAAACAGGAAACCAAAATAAATTTAAAAGAAGCACTAATTCAACAATTGTGAGGGAAAAAAATTCCTGTTGCAAAAATAAATAGAAAAGGTTTTTTTTTTTTTTTATAAATTATTTGCAGTGGTCTAAGAGTTTTTGTATTACATGGAAATTACTTATTCTTTAAAAGTTAGGACAACCTAATAGTAAACTTAGACAAAGATTATCTTGGGCCTGATAGTTTCTTTTTGAATTTATCATGCTTCTATGATTATCGGTCTAACAAGATTTTCCTGATTTCTTCAACATGTTTTGATAATCTGTGTTAACTTAGAAAAACTACCAATGCTAGTAATTATTCATGTGCAAACCTGCCTAATAAAAAACATAAAGACTTGAAGTCAATGCACTAGTGGAATAAGTAGTAATTTTTATGTTTTCTACTTTAGTCTCTTCTGTTTTCTGGTATAAAAAAATAACCATGTATCATAGGTTAAGTAAGTACTTGTATTAAAACATACATAAGAACAGTGCACAAATCGCAAATGAGCAGCCAAATGAATTATCAGAATGTCTACAGACCTGTGTGGTACCACTAAAATTAGGAAATAAGACATAATCAGCAACATTGAAAGGGCCCTTTTGTTTTGTTTTGTTTTTTTCCTGTTTTGAGATGGAATTTCACTCTTGTTGCCTAGGCTGGAGTACAATGGCTGGATCTCAGCTCACCACAACCTCTGCCTCCTGGGTTCAAGCGATTCTCATGCCTCAGCCTCCCGAGTAGCTGGGATTACAGGCAGGCACCACCATGCCTGGCTAATTTTATAGTTTTAGTAGAGACAGGGTTTCTTCATGTTGGTCAGACTGCTCTTGAACTTCTGACCTCAGGTGATCTGCCTTCCTCAGCCTCCCAAATTGCTGGAATTACAGGTGTGAGCCACCACACCCAGCCAAAGGACTCTTTTTTTTTCCAAGTCACAATTCCAATCCTTCACAAGGCAAGCCCTTTCTTGAATTCTAATACTATAGATTATTCAGCCTTCTTTTCAGTTTTACAAATGTAACAATAGAGTTTAACCTGTTTATGTGTGGTCTCTGTCTTAATATTATGTATGTGAGATTCCTATGTGTAGCAGTAGTTTAATTTTCAATGTATTTCATCATGACCAGGTTTTGGACCTTACATACTTATACATGTCTTATACATGTCTTTTAGGCATATGTGTGTGAAAATTTCTCTTGCTGTACACTTGTGCTTATGTGGCTTAAAAGCTTGTTGGTAGATAGATACTGCTACTTTCCCGAAGAGTTATACCAATCTGTATTCCTACTGGCATAGTATATGAGTTCTAGTAGCTCTACATCTTTATAAACACTTGGTAATAATTAGCAGAAATTTTTGTTTTAGCTGTTCTGCTGGGTATATGGTGGTATCCCATTGTGGTTTTAATTAACTTTCCTATAACTGATAAGAATGGTGCTATTGTTAGAATATGTCTCCCACAATTCATGTGTAAAAAATGTGGTCTCCTGTGTAGCATTGTTGGAAGGTGGGATCTTTAAGATGTGATTAAGTCACTGAGAGAGATTAATGCCACTCTTGTATGATGGGGTTAATTTTTTTTTTCTTCAGTATGTGCTTATCCATTAATGGGGTTAATTCTTCAGGGAATAAGTACGTTCTTGCTTTCGAGTGACTGGATTTACCAAGACAGCAGACTGTTGTAAAGTAAGGCCACCCTTGTGTTTTTTCTCTCTTACATTCACTTTCTTGCCCTTCTGTTTTTCTACCATGTTATGACATGATAGGAAAGCCCTTGCCAGAAGCTGCTGGCATTAACTCAGGTTTCCCAGCTTTAGAACAGTAAGACAACTAAACTTACTTTCTTTACAAATTACCCAGTCTCTGGTATTCTATTTTAGCAACAAAAAATTAACTAAGACAGATGGCATTGCTATACCAGAGCAACAATTCTTTAGCTTCCTCTAAATGAAAAGATACATGGAAATTTAGAAGAAGCATTAAGAAGCATAGTAACAGTTGGGTGTAGTGGCTCACACCTGTAATCCTAGCACTTTGGGAGGCTGATGTGGGCAGATCATGAGGTCAGGAGTTCGAGACCAGTCTGACCAATATGGTGAAACCCCGTCTCTACTAAAAAACACAAAAAAATTAGCTGGGCATGGTGGCATGCATCTGTAATTCCAGCTACTCAGGAGGCCAAGGCAGGAAAATCACTTGAACCTGGAAGGAGGTTGCAGTGAGCCAGGATTCCGCCACTGCACTCCAGCCTGGGTGACAGAGTGAGACTCCATCACACACACAAAAAAATCATATTAACTTTATTTGCCTCCACTAAATTAATACTACTCAAGCCTAAAAACGTTTATAATTTCCTATTATATAAATAAAATTATATATAACATATATAAATGAAATATGTAATATATGTTATATATTACATATATTTTATATGTTAGTTATTACATATATGTACTATATTATATATATTATATAAAATTATATATATGAAAATTGTATAAAACCTCATGTCATTAAATGTATGCAAGTCTGGCAATCCCATTTAATTTAAAATTCAACATCTATTTTTTTCAACATTGACTTTCCCATTGTGCAATTAATACATTAGAATCTATCAATTTTTGTCCTGTTTCACTGGGTACCAACCTATTTTATGACGGTAGAATCATAGCTGAATGGCGATGATTAGAATTTGTTGCAGGAAAAGGATTGCATTCCCATTTGTGTGTTGAGAAAAGTAATTATTCGTCCAGCCATTTGAAATTAGGGATGGCACATGGGCAACAGGCATGAAAATGATCCAGGAGGGCAGCATGATCTTGACAGAGGGCCTAGGGCTCTCACCAATGCAGCAAGTGTGACAGCTCCATCACTTTCCCAGGCATTTCCTCTGGCGAGCTATGTGGTGGTTGATTTATTTCCAGTACTATTAGCTTCCAAACAGTGTCAGATCCTGGAAGATACGTTGTTGAGATAATTTGGGTATGCATAACTTAATACTACGTTGTTATATGCTATGTTTTCTTATGAAACCATATTATGAGGAATTAGCAAAATTCAAATACATTTTTCTTTGTTTTAGTGTGGTAAAATATATATGACAAAAATTTACCACTTTAACAGTTTTCAAGTGTACGATTCTGTAGGATTGAATACACTCTCATTATTGTACAGCTGTGACCAACATCCATCTCCAGAGCTTTTTTATATACTGAGTTAACTCCAATGCACAGGAAAACCCTACTGCTTTAGACCTTCACCCTGTTCCTTTTTATGTTTTGGTTTCACAAATTACATCTATAAATAGTAGGTATTATTTTATGTATATTTATAATTATTTTTTATACATTTGTCTTTTTAAATCCTGTAGAAAATAAAAACTTATGTTACAAACCAAAATTACAAAAAAAAAACTGTTATTTGTGTTTGTCCACATGTTCATTTTTACTGGACAACTTTATATTTTCATATAACTTTGAGTTACTGCTTACCATGTTTTCATTTCAACTTGTAAGACTCCCTTTAGCATTTCATATATAGTAAGTCTAGTTGTAATTAACTGCCTCAGTTTTGTTTGCCTGGGAATGTTTTAATTTCTCCTTTATTTTTGAAGAACTGTTATGCCAAATATAAGATTCTAGGATGACTTTTTTTTTAATCTTCTTCTTCTTGCATATTAAATATATCATCCTACTGCTTTCTGGTCTGGCAGATTTCCACTGAGAAACCCCATGATAGGTTTATTGAGGATCCCTTATACATCATTAGTGTTCTTTTTCTTGCTGCTTTCAATATTCTCTCCTTATTTTTGGCTTTCAAAAATTTTATTGTAATGTCTCTTCTTGTGATCTCTTGACTCTACTTGGTATTTGTTGAGCTTCTTGGGTTTATAGATTCCTGCATTTTCTCAAATTTGGAAAGTTTTCAGCCATTATTTCCTCAAATAACCTCCATAACCCTCTCGTTCTCTTTTATTCTTTTGGATTTTTATAATGTTTACAGCAGTTTGTTTATGGGTTTACTGTAAGTCCCTTGGGTTCCATTTACTTTTCTTTATTCTTTTTCTTTTTGCCCTTCAGACAATAGTTTAGATGACTTTTCTTCAGGTTCACTGATTCTTTTCTCTGCTTGTTATAGGCTGCTGTTGAACAACTCTAGGAAATTTTTAATTCAGACATTGTATTTTTTCACTCCAGAATTTGTTCGGTTCTTTCTTATGATTTCTATATCTGCCAATATTTTAATTATGTTCATATATTGTTTCTCTACTTCTTGAATTTTTTTTCTCCATATTCTTCTTTTGCTCTTTGAACAAATTTAACACAATTGTTTTATAAGTCTTATCTAGTAAGGCTGATGTATGTGCTTGTTTAGAGACAGTTTCTGATGATTCACTTTGTTTCCTTTGGTGGACCATATTACCCTATATCTTTGGATGCTCTACGATTTTTTATTTTATTTTATTTTATTTTATTGAAACAGAGTCTCACTCTGTCACCAGGCTAGAATGCTGTGGCACAATATTGGCTCACTGCAATCTTCACCTCCGGTTCAAGCATTTCTCTGCCTCAGCCTTCCGAGTAGCTTGGATTACAGGCACCCGCCACCATGCCTGGCTAATTTTTGTATTTTTTTTTTTTTAATTTTTTATTGGATTATAGGTTTTGGGGTACATGAGCAGAGCATGCAAGACAGTTGCGTAGGTACACACATGGCAGTGTGCTTTGCTTTTCTTCTCCCCTTCACCCACATTTGGCATTTCTCCCCAGGCTATCCCTCCCCACCTCCCCCTCCCACTGGCCCTCCCCTTTTCCCCCCCAATAGACCCCAGTGTTTAGTACTCCCCTTTCTGTGACCATGTGTTCTCATTTTTCATCACCCACCTATGAGTGAGAATATGCGGTGTTTCATTTTCTGTTCTTGTGTCAGTTTGCTGAGGATGATGTTTTCCAGATTCATCCATGTCCCTACAAACGACACGAACTCATCATTTCTGATTGCTGCATAATATTCCATGGTGTATATGTGCCACATTTTTCCAATCCAGTCTATTATCAATGGGCATTTGGGTGGCTCATGCCTGTAATCCCAGCACTTTGGGAGGCTGAGGTGGGTGGATCACAAGATCAGGAATTCAAGACTACCCTGGCCAAGATGGTGAAATCCCGTCTCTACTAAAAATACAAAAATTCCAGGTCTTTGCTATTGTAAACAGTAAAACATATGTGTGTATGTTTTTCCCTTTTATACACACTGTAGAACTGTGATTGATTTCCAGAGCTCCTAAAAACCTATATTAGTCAGCCTGTTGTTTTAATGTTTCTGTGGGTAAACAAGGGCCTGGAGCTTTCTAATCTACCAGCTTGCTTATGTCACTAACAGACCCTTTTAAATCTCAAGGAGTTTCAACTCAGCTTCATCTTGGGGCCCTAGATGTTATATTGTATTCTTTTCCCATCAGGGCTTCCATGGACCTGCAACTGCCCCTCTCTCCTGTAGTTTTTGCATGCTTGCCACCGGTTTACATGGTTTCTAGCCTAAGATACAAACTATGCTACTGTTTTGTCTTCTGTTTTGTCTACTGTTCTGCTCTTTCTGGACCAAGTGATCTGGTATTTGGTCACCATCTTCCACCTATGAAGCACTACATAGGAGAAAGAACAGGGCAAAGACAAGTAAAACACTATGAAATTTCTTACCATTTTTAATGTGGCTTTTTCTTGATTGGGCATTTGCTTCATTGCTGTAGATTTTTGGCTATCAGTGATACTATTAAATTATATAAATCAGTCTATAAGTTTATTTATTTAGTGTTGTTTGTAAAGGGTAAAGGGGCTTTGAGGTTTCTATTCTGCCACTTTCCTGATTATTTTTAAAAAGTTTTTAACAAAATGCATTTTGAATGTATATTTTGTTATATACAAATATAATAAATATATAAAAAATATAAAATTTTATATTATATTTGTATATAACAAAAATATTTAAAAATATATAATACTGTATATTTTGTATATTATTTTGATATGTGACTTCAGTATTGGAAATAATTTCAATGTCTTGAAAATATAAGCCTTTCATCACAGGGAAAGCAGAATCAGTTATTTATTCATGTCAACACAGTTGTATTATGTTATTTTCTACTCTAATATATGATTCAAAGGGAAAGTCTAATTTTTCATGTGACTTCTATTTGTAAACTATGACCCCAGTAAGCACTATGTGAATTAGACTTCTTTAAAAAAATTCCAGTGGATCAACTAATTTTTATTCACCAAAAATAATAAAAAATAAATAACAGTATGTAACAAAATATTTACTTCTTCAATTTTACTCTCATTTTCTGGTTTTAATCAGTTTGTTGTTCAAACAAGCAATAGTGTTATAACCTAACTTTTGAGGGAGAAAGTACATGCCATTTTAGATATGTAAGTATAAATTATATGATTTCAGCATTAACAAAGAATTCTAATGACTAGAAAAATACATTGTAAGCCTTTCCTCATAGGGAAAGCAGAATCATGTCAATATTATTTTTACTATATTTTTTGACACACTAAAATATGATTTCAAAGGAGAAGGAGCTGATGTTAAGAGTCAGCTAAGGTTGTTATCTTTATTAGTAGAACAAATACACCTACTTTGCCTTTGTAGCTTATCAGCAGAGTTAGTTTGGATTAATCATGTATAAACAATAATTTTAGTCATTTCTAATCAATTACTAACACCATTTCTATAGTTTAACAATATGCGTTTGATACAGAGATAGCTAGATAATTTTATTTATGCCTTGTGTTCAATTTAACAAAAGAGAAAAACTGTTTGAATTAAAGTCACAATTTTAGTGAAATGGAATGCTGTCTTTTGTTAATTTTTAATTTATAATTCTTGTAGGTACATAGTAGGTATATATACTTATGGGATATATGAAATATTTTCATACAAGCAAAAAATGTATCACAATCGCATCAGAGTGAATGGGGTATCTATGACCTCAAGCATTTATCTTTTTATTACAAACAACCCAATTGTACTCTTTCATTTACTTCAAAATGTACAACTAAATTATTACTGACAATAGTGACCTTTATGTGCTATCAAATACTAGATCTTATTCATTCTATCTATTATTTGTACACATTAATCATCACCACATCCCCCTCTTCCCCCTACTCTTCCCAGACTCTGGTAACCATCATTTACTCTCTGTCTCCATTAACTGTTTTAATTTTTAGCTCCCACAAATAATGAGAACATGCAGTTTGTCTTTCTGTGCCTGGCTTATTTCCTTTAGCATAATGACCTCCAGTTCCATCCATGTCATTGCAAATGATGGGATCAGCCATTGTTTTCACAGCTGAATAGTACTTCACTGTGTATATGTACCACATTTTCTTTATCCATTCATCTGTTTATGGGCATATAGGTTGCTTCCAAATCTTGGCTATTGTGAACAGTGCTGTAATAGACATAGGAGTGCAGATATCTCTTCAATATACTGCTTTCCTTTTGTGGGGAATATCTACCTAGGAGTGGAATTGCTGGATTATATGGTAGCTCTATTTTTAGTTTCTTCTTTAGAAACCTCCAAACTGTTCTCCACAGTGGTTGTACTAATTTACAGTCCCACCAACAGTGCACAATGGTTCCCTTTTCTGCACATCCTCATCAGCATTTGTTATTGCCTATCTTTTGGATAAAAGCCATTTTAACTGAGGTGACAGGACATCTCATTGTAGTTTTGATTTGCATTCCTCTGATGATCAGTGATGTTGAGTACATTTTCATATACCTGTTCGCCATTTCTATGTCTTCTTTTAAGAAATGTCTATATAGATCTTTAACCCATTTTTGTTGAATTTTAGATTTTTTTATAGAGCTGTTTGAACTCCTTATATATTCTGGTTAATAATCCCTTTTCAGAAGGGTAGTTTGCAAATATTTTCTTTTATTCTGCTGGTTGTCTCTTCAATTTGTTGACTGTTTCTTTTGCTATGCAGAAGCTTTTTAACTTGATATAAACAGGAAGCAGGAAAATACTGGGTAGAAGATGGTGGAGTCTCTGGTGAGGGCTCCACCCTTAAGCCTGAACTTGTGGCCCTGAGAACTTCACATCTCTGTTTTCCCACACAAATGCCTTTTGGCCTTCCTGCCCCCTATGCTGTGCTCATAAGAACCCCAGACCCCAAATTCAGCGCACACACACACACACACACACACACACACACACGCACACGAAAGAAGCATCTGAAATTTGAGAGGAGAAGAAGTACTGGACTCAGAGACTACAGTCAGAGAGGAGTTCAGCCAGGGATGGTTGGACTGCCTTCCCACTTTATCCACTTTCCAGCTTACAGCACCTCTGAGAGCCACTTCTACCACTCAATAAAATCTCCTTGTTCACCATCCTTCAAGTCTGTGTGATCTCATTCCTCTTGGACACCAGACAAGGACCCAGCAAGAGGCTGTCACACTGACTCTCTACTGAGCTCTTTAACACTTAAGCCATCCACGGACAGCAAAGCTGAAAGAGTGCACTGTAACACTCACTTTCTGGGGTTCCAGAGGTCACAGGCAACCCCTAGACACTCCCACAGGCCTGTGTATGGGGGCACCCAAAGGTACATGCCCTGGCTCCTGCACCTTCTCTCCTGTTTGCTCCTCCTCCAACAAGGATTTTGAGCACTGTGAGCTGAGTGAGCAAGCCACCCCTTCACAAGTCCCACAAACCGGTCAAGGGAACTACCCCATCTCAGTATTATTCCATTTGTCTATTTTTGTTTTTATTGCCTGTCCTTGTGAGATATTGCTCAAGAAATCTGTCAAATCCAATGTTGAAATGCTGTCTTGGAAACCTTAAGATAGTGAGCTATTAAGCAATTTTCTGTAGCCAAGTTCTCCACCTAAAATAAAAAGCTGATGATCGCTTTTACCAAGAATTTCTAAGAGTTTCTTTAACAAAGCAGTAAAATAAATTGAGAGGAAATATGGAGGTTATGATATATTCATTTAGCCATGTTTATTTTCTCTGAAATTATACCCCAGATGTCACTAATACATTTCTTCCACAAACATGGCTTTCAAAACAGGAACATTTGTTACTAGTTTTATATATAAGGAACTGTATATTTAACATGTTCTTCAGAAACAAAAAATATTGAAGATGACAGCCATGTACAGCAAAGAAAAACAACCATTGGTATGTGTTATTAAACAGAAGATTTGAATGTCCATTCATCAAAACAACTATAATATAAAACATATTTATTTTGTATTAATTCATTGTATTCTTCAAGAAAACTAAACATAGAAAAGCCTTCTGATTATATTATAACTCCTTTCTTGGCAGATAAACAGAGAGATAGCAAAGTTATATTGTAATATTGGAATAGAATTTATGCCAATCCCTCTTAAGCTTAGATGCTATGTTGTATATAATTATTTGCTAATTTAATTAGGGGGAAAATATCAAAATATTGTGTTATGCAATAATGATTCATACCATAGACTACTAGAATTGTGAGGCAGTTTCCCTGAACAGAATACTGGCATCTCAACCTTAAGTGTTAGAGAAATGTTTTGTCTTGATTAATCTGCAGAAAATCCTAGCAACGTTTTGACTCTATATCATTTATGGGTTTCCTCCTTATGGAGGCATAATGTGAAGTACATTAAGATGAAAATAGGCCCATTTCCTCTAACTTTAAATTAAAAAAAATCATCTTTATTGTGACAGGAAGGAGTGAATACAAGGTGCTTTAAATTTGTTGGCTCTACTATTGAAGGTAATTTTTCCTGCCAGATGCACTCAATTAAAACAACAATCATAAGCTTACCCTATTATCAGTAAATCATTTTTTTTAATTTTATTTTTATGATTGAATTATAAAACTCTTTAATGGCTTATCTTGGCTCTCTTCTCGTCCCTGAAGCAATCTCAAGTGAATATTTTTGTATACAACAGCACACACATGTACATATATTTGTCTGTGTAAGGTCAAGT
The DNA here is from genome assembly GCF_049354715.1 of Callithrix jacchus. Taxonomy (NCBI): domain Eukaryota; kingdom Metazoa; phylum Chordata; class Mammalia; order Primates; family Cebidae; genus Callithrix; species Callithrix jacchus. The sequence continues at coordinate 135,665,196 of NC_133502.1, read as the reverse complement.
AAATGTCCATGATTTTTCCTTTATGGCAGTTCAGATGACCTTTTACAGGCCATTTGCCTCTAATACTCAAAGCTAAAACCCCTCTATTTAATTTTCATTACTTGATCTTTTTCTCAGTAGAAATGAAAAGTCCCAGTATACCTATAATCCAGATTATCCATGGGCAAAATTGGAAGATAGCTGAACATTTTTTTCTCATTTTTCTTCCTTCATCCCATTTTTTCTTTTTCTTCTTCTTCTTCTTTATTTATTTATTTATTTATTTGTTTGTTTTACTTTTATATATTTTTTGGCCTTTTGGTACTGGTGTTCTTTTGTTCTGCCATCCCACTCCTTCAAAAAAATCAACAATACGTTAGGCATCAGATAAAAGGGATTTGATAAATTTCTTCACACCAAATTGAAAGTTATGGCTAAGCTCTCCTATATAATGGCATTTTTCCTGTAATAAGTGATATTACATATCTAGGTAAAGAATTACAGGCACCAATATTAAAGACTAGGGTAACTTGTGAGATGATAAAACGTGTTGTCCAAACCAAGAAACTCTTGATAGAGAAAAAAGCACTAACAATCTTTCCCTTGGATAATAGCATAAATCAGAAGTGTCCTTGGTAAACCAGAACCTAAATGTCATCTTCTAGCCCTAGGAGTCTTGGTCCAGGATATTTAACCCTGCATGTAGTTCTCACAATTTGCAGACATATGCTGTCTTACAAAATTTAATGTCAAGAGGTACTGGTCTTTAAGGTGTCGCCAAGATGTCTTAAAAATCCTATGATGGGTAATTTTTCAATTTTTAGTTCAGCATAAATAGTTCTTTGGAAAAAATGCTCAGAACTTGATTACTACTCACAACCAACTTACTCTATGAATCCACATTACTTCATTGAGCCACTGATACCTTATTTTTAAAATTGTAGTTGGAGGTAGACTAGAAGATACCCAAAGATATTTTCATCTCTAATATTCTGTGAGTCTGAGCAAGAGTTAGGATAAACTTTTATCCTTCCAATACATAATAACACAAACTAAAAATCATTTATATAAAATCCATATGATTTTTGGAGCCCTCTAAAATAATGATTGAAGAGAAAGGTGACAGAAACTTGCAGCTTCATTTATTTTCTGCCAATTTGTGGTCTTCATCTGTGGGCCAGTGTGCTTGGTCTCTTTCAAAAGTTATATGCCATTGAAAACTCAGGTATAATATTTTGTTTTTTTACCTAGAGCATGATAAATGTTATTCCAGCATGTGATCCTTTCTGTTGATTATCAAATGGAAATAAAGGCATTGGTTTTTTATATTTTATTTGTAAAAATATTGTTAAAAACCAAATTATCTGCCATAATTCTATATTATTTAAACTGAAATAATTTCACCCTAGAGATTATGCAACAATTACTAACAATTGTAATGGTAGCTATGTGACTGTTCTCTTTTTAACCCTAATGAATAGAGTCAGGTTCTTTGGGAAGTCCATTCAGTTACTCCAATTCTATGAGATTAGTAGGTAGTATGATTTAGGACTAATGTTAAACAAAGATACAGAATAGTGTTAAGATTAGAAATAACACTGGAGGAGAGTGAATATAGATTTTTAAAGCAGACGAATGATGCTTCAAAACTTGACTCTGTGGGTATTGACTTTGTAACATTAGACTAAGTCACTGATTCTCTTCTAGCCTATGTTCCTTCATCTGTAAAATGGACTGCTGACATCCAACTCACAGAGTAGTTGAAAAAATTAAATGAGATAAATATATAGAGCTGTCAAAATCGCTGTAATATCATAGACTGCATACCAATCACTTTTCTTTGCCTGATAATCATTAACAGATATGATCAGGAACTACTACTTGCCTTTGGAGCCTGATGTTTTCATAACTTTTCTCCATATTAGACTCTCATAAACTATTCTCTCACTCTCCTCTCACATTCTTGCAAATAAAAACAACAATGACATTGATTCACTGACTGTGCTAAGTTAGATCAGCCAATGCATGAGGTGTGGGGAAATGAGCACTATCTTTCAGGACATCAATTCTCAATACTTGATACTCATTAGAGCAATTGTCTGCATCTTTAAGAATCTAACACTTCTTTTTATTTTCATTTTTTAGTTATTTCCAGTCAAGAAAGAATAATATATGCACAGTCTAAGTCATGAGGACTTTGTTTGAGACAAAATGTGTTGTTATTTTTGATGCAGTAAATAAAAATTTAAGATACTTTGTGTAGGTGGGATACACCATTTCAGAAAGCCCCAAGTAAGTGATAGTGAGGGATGAATGGTGGGAGAGAGCATCAAGACAGTGAAAATACTGCTTGTATAGCACTTTAGGCTCCTAGTGAGGCAGATCAAGAATTGTCTTATCTCAATATTGTGTAGTATATTTCAAAAAGCCCATCTGGAACATTATTTTGATTTGTATTCCTTTAGAATCAACTTCAATTTCCAGTACTATCTTGTACCATTTTATGTTGTTATAAAAGTGAATCAAATATCTGTGGCAAACTGTATATTTTTCTTGACATAAGAAAAAAAAATTGATGATGATAAAAAAGAAAGACAAGCAGGAATGAGTTTGTGCCCAAGTGTTTAGGATTATATTGTATCTGCAATGCTCTCTAGTTATTTCTGCACTGTGGAGGTTGTGGGATTTCAAGAAACATTAGGTTGAACTAAAGAGGAAATGTTACAATGGGTTCTAGACATTTTTAGTCTGTTTTTATGATGAAATTGAGTTCTTGCTCACTTACTTTTTCTTCACTTCCTGCTCCTCCATCCCTCTCACACACACACACAAATCACACACTTGCCCTCCAGGCTGGGAGAAATTCATTACTGTGGAATACTATCTATGTACCACTTCTTCCCAAATACCCACACAGTAGAGAAACTAATTCCCAGAGGGGGGAATAAAATTTCCTGTTACAAATGAATTATATATTATATAGTTTCTTTTCATTGAAAGGTCATTTTTCTGACTACACACCAGGAAGATTTTCAGTTTTCCCCATTACTATGTATTACATGAGGTTATTTCTTTTTCTTTCCTTTCCCCTATTGCACTATATTCTTATGTATGTTTCCAGCAGCCTCTTTCACTTTTAGCAAGCAGTCTATAATATGGACTTTAAAAGTCACCTATACTGCAAGGCTGAGGTTTTAGTATTGGGAAACATGTTTAAGTTAGAAATAAGCTGTATTTTGCTAATAGTTCTCAGATAGATCTGCAAACATTCAATATTTCACTTATCCAAAGGTAATTTATTTTGCAACCTTGATTCCCAAGAACATAACTAAGATCCTAAAAGGATTCTGAGACTTACGAAGAGATATCTCTTATGTGAGTGTCACACATAATATATTTACTCCTATATTAAGCATAATTCCAACTGGTTCTATTATCTGGTTTTCCAGACAGCGGGTAGTTAGAGAGAGGCAGTAAGTCTGTTTAAATCAAATATACTGTCAGTGTCAAAAAGGGATAACTGACAAAATGAGAATAAAAATAAAAGACACACTCAGACTTACAGATTGGAAAAATTATAAAACCATAATTACTATGATATTGAAGTAAATTCATCAAACACAGAAGAATAAATATATGTCTCATTTATTCAGTTTATGAAAAATATGAATGTATACTAAACCTTCTTAAAATAATTTTTCCAAGTCAACTGTTGGTTTTTATTGGATATATTGCAATATGTTTATAAGTTATCTAATATGATCTCAGAGTACTGATTTTTGATAGTAGCAATATGCAAACATATTGTCTTCACTTGAAATTTGAAATCACATATGGTAATATTACTTAACAGTATAAATACTTTGAAACTTCAGGTATTTCTAGGCAACAGTCTTATAAGAATGCCAAATTATCATTTATTTATTTGATAAGTAATATATTTATTTGTTACCATCTATGGATTAAGAATGTTTTCTGGTGCTAAGAATACAACTGTGAAGAAGATATTATTTCTAATTCTAAGTAGCAAAAAGTCTACATGGGACCCTGGGTCCATATTAATATTCATAATAAATGTTCATCTACCTGAAAACATGAAATTAGATTACATAGACTTTTTTTTCTAACCATAGATGTTCAGTGTTTGCTGAAATTGATTCAACTCTCATGTATTTTTCAAAACTACCCAATGAGCTGAAGAGTGTAACTATCCCTATTGACTGTCAACTTGTTACTACCTCTCTTTAACTCAGAATCCTTAATTTTAAAATGAGTATGCAATTACTTAACTTTTGGGGTTATTGTGAAGATTAAAAACAAATAACGTGTGTGTAGTTCTTTTTTTCTAATGTTCTCCTTCCAATCCTTTTAAATGCTTATTTCCAGAGGATCAGATGAAAGAGCCGTAACAACATGGTGGAATATATTTTTGTTGACTTTTGGAGTTTACTAATATCATTATTTTCATAATTTAAGCATCATTTATTTTTGCAAATTAATGTAAAATGATTTTGTAGAGTATGATTGGAATTTTTGGAATAGAGCATACACATACATTCAGTGATGCCAGGATTTCGTTCTATGGATAATTATTAAATAAACCATGTTGCACTGAAATTTAGTAATGCTCAAATCACAATTCTCATTTGGGGTCTCTATATATTTAACAGCTTGCTGTTGTATCTCAAATCCTCCAAGGATAGGCATGTACTATTTTATGCTTCATAGCTTTTTATAGGTTTTCTCTTCTCCAATTTTTAGAGTATGTAGTTTTTGAGCAAAGTTCAAGGTAAACGATGAGTTTAACATTTGTAGCCAGGACAGATCTTCAAGAGTGGAGAGATGATCTAGGAAGCTTCAGAAGTAGGATGTGGGAGAATGAGAGTTTGCCCATCAAAAGGTAGGTGAGCCCGTCAGTGGTCATTAGACAGGTACCAGGAGAGCTGAGAAGCAAATAGCGAGGATCCAAGGTTCTAACATGATCAGTGAGAGGATGACCAAGCTTTTGCTCCAGATCTTCTTGGCAGTGTATGTTTATATGCAAAAAAGAAAAAAATAAAAGAAAAAGAGGCCCAAGTATATTAACTCCGTTACTGTAACTAAAATGTGGGGTATTTTTCGTGGTGAATATGGGGGCAGAAGTGAACAGAGGTGAAAATTGTCATGAGACAAATAACAAGACAAATGAAAATCACAGAAAATTTAGTTAATCAGCAAGTAGTTTTTGATTTCTGAACAAGTGTTAGTCGTGGGAGGTGTAAAAATATAGGAGCTTGAGCCTTTAAGAAACATATAATCCAGCTGCAGAAATCATCGTTTATTAAGTAAAAATATAATACCATTTTTAAAAACATCCAGAGAATTATTCTTGACAAAATGTTTGCATGTTCCTGAGACATACAACATGCACATGTTGTGATCTAAGGCTAAAAGAGCAATTTATTGTTCATCTCTTAAAAGTAGTCCTACCAATTCATAAATCCACATCAAGTCAATTTCCCGACAGTTTTCTCTCTACATACTATTAAGCTCAACAGCATTGAAAGAAATTGATAATTATAGTCTCCTTTGTAATTTGCCTTGTAAAGTATTCACATTGAGATTCACTTTACAGTACCCTGCATGGATTGCTAATTCTTTTCAGTGAGAGTTCTTTGGCTGAGTTGTGTTATTAATGAAAATTTATGCCTCTCAGTAACTTTTTCTACGAGGGGAAAAGAAAGTAGCAATGACAGGAGAGAAAAGGAAACCATTAATGTGAAATTCATATACAGTGGTGCTCTCATTCTCTGGTTGGAAGTAGTTTTATATTCCTGGAACTAGTACTTACATTAAAAATTTCAGGCTGGCACAGTGACTCATACCTATAATTCCAGCTCCTTGAAAGGCTGAAGCAGGAGGATTGCTTAAGCCAGGATTTGGAGACCAACTTGGGCAATATAGTGAGATCCCATGTCTTCTTTTTTTTTTTCTTTTTAATTAGCTGGGCATAGTGGTAGGTACCTGTAGTCCCAGCCACTTGTGAGGCTGGGGCAGGAAGAATTGCTTGAGCCCAGGAGTTTGAGGCTGCAGTGAGCTATAATTACACCACTGAGCTCCAGCCTCCAGCCTGGGTGACAAAGTGAGACCCCATCTCTAAAACAAACAAGCAAAAACTTTCTTTGTGAAATGGTGACCATATTGAGGGTTGAAGGTTATGGCATATACTTTAGTCACATTAAAATATCGTAAGGCTTCACTGTGTGCTTTGCCAGTGTTTCAGTCCTCTTTGAAAGGCTTTCTCTTATTTTACTATGTGATTAGCTTTATAGTTGGTCCCATGCAAGAAAAAGACGGAGCTTATGCAGGAAGACTGTGGTACACAGAGCTCATGGACATTTTTTAAATCACTGTGACAGGTAAAGCTTTCTCCTGCATCTCCCTTGCTTTACATAGTTCCATGATGTGCCCTGCTTGACTGTCTTGCTTCTGGAATTAGCTCTGCGAGTGATCATGTTCACTTATGATTTCAGTGGACAGTGAATAGCACTTCGGCAATTTCAGGGATGTACTCTCTTCCCTTGGGTTGTAGAATCTGATCCCAGCTTCCGAGTTCTGGAGGCTTTCCAAATGTGGAAGAGGTGAGGGAAAAGATAACATTTATAGTAAAAATAGTCAAATATTATTTTGAATAAATCCCATGAGGAATGAACACAAAATGGTTCATAGTATATGTATGTAGCAAGACCAGTCATCTTACATAATAAGAGGAGTGTTTTCTCCAAAAAAAATCCTTGTTCCAATTCATTTCTTATATTTTTACAAGATCTTCTTGAACTAGAAGTTTCAAATTAACAGCAAATATTTTATGTTTGTATGTGCAGTTTGTGTCATGCACGCTAGAAAAAAAAAAACCTCCTGTGGCCTTCAAGGTCATGGTTTGTGATGGAGAAAGATGGCACTGGTTCCAATGGGTAGACTACTGGGCAATTTCTCAAGAAACATCTGAAACAGTCCCTTGTCTGTGCTCTGGCTGGAAAATGAACAGTCAGAATGGTACAAAGCTCTGAAATCAAGGAAGACTTCTGCAAGCCCAAATTTGTCTTTCGGTATTCTCTCCATGTAGTCTTTTCCATTTTATTTCTCTTCCTCTCCTTGAAAGTCTTTATGATTTGTAAGAAATGCAGTACCATGCCTCTGAGTTAGAAGACATAGAGAGAATGGAGAAAAGTCTTGGGAGGCTGTAAATGAGGCAATCCAGAATAGAAGCAACTCAGGTTGATGGAAGAAGTGTGTGCTGACAAGCCAGGCCAGCCCCTATGGTTGCCTTGAGTTGAATCTTGGTCTTAGTACTAACCAGCACGCGAGTTCTTCAACAAGTCTTTTTCACTTTGCTCATGTGTGAAATGGCAATAACTATAGTACTTACCTCAGTAAAGTTGATGTGGAGATTGAATAGCATTGGCTTATCAAACACTTAGCATAAAATAAACAGACAAAAATTACTAGCCAGTATCAACAGGTTAACAAATGTTATTCTTTGAGAAACAAAATGTTTGAAGATAAAAATGAAAGGCAAGAGAACACATGGGAATATGGAAGGTAGTTGTACTACTAATATGCTGAGCTGAATCTTTAAAAAAGTATGTGTCCATGTAGGAAAAGGGAAAACAGTGCCTTCCCGGTACAGAAGGTATCATGAGCAGAGAGTATAGCATGTAGGTAAAAAAAATACCGTGGTGTAGGTGAAGAACTGCAGAATGGTTAGTACTTTAAAAGCATACTGTTTAAGACAGGGGGATGTGGGAGATACGATTTCAGAATTAGAAGGCTGTCTAATGAAGGGCATAATATTTTATGTAAATAGTTTGTACCTGTCCCTATGAATAATAGAATGTCATTGCTGGGTTGTAAGCAAGAGAGTGGTGTGGCCTGTTCTCCCAGACTGTCAGAAGAGCACAGATTTACATTTTAAATACATTACTCTTACTATAGTTTCTTCTCAAAACTCATTCCTATCATTTACTTTTTGGCTCTTGACTTTAATTGCATCCTACACTCATGCCTTGAGTTTGATTGTATGTTCTGGTTGTTTATTAAATGAGTATAGCTTGCTTGTAACTACATTAGAGAAAGGGTAGAATTGTCCTCATTGTCACCACGCAAGTATTTAGATAGGGAATTATCTTAATGCTCAGATTATTGCAAATCAAATATTTCTTATGAAATATGTTGGATTAATATTAAAAATATATGTTTATCAGGTAGGGCAAAGAAATAACTATTTTAATAATCTAGGATATAACAGTAGCCATGCAATACTTGTGTTTTGGAAAAATTATGAACTCACAATCACCTAAAATGTTAATGTCCTTTGTCCCTTAACCAACCTATCACACTATGTCTCTCCTATAATTCATATTCTATGTGGCAAGCATGATGATTTTTCCTGCAAGAAAAACAGAAGGAAAATTTAATTGAAAACTTCAGGAAATGGAAAGTAATAGAGAAAGTGAGTGAAGGGATTTAAAAGAATACTAGAAATACTGATGAGAATAACAAAATGATTTGGAAAATCCTTAGTACCTGCTCTTAATACTAATGGTTGCATTCTAAAATTCAGCTAAAGAAGCTAAGAGGTGTCAAAATGTATCACATCATGTTCTAGCAGATGGTTAAGTAGTATTTTTTTTTGTTAACTCATTTATCTAAAGCTCTTTCATCTGTATTAAAATTGTTCTAAAGGAAAAAAGTTTCAGAAATGTTTGTCATCCTTTATTTTGGGGGAAAAATCCATTTTCTATGATTTCTGTCAAATGTAAAATCCTATTTAAAGGAATTAGCTATAATAATTCACTGCTTTGAATTGATTCCTTTTGCAGTATTGCTTCCCACACTTTCATCTTATTTCATTCAAGTGTCTTTATCTTGCAGTTTCAATGATCTACACGTATACAGTGTGAATATATATGTACACTGTGTGTGTGTATATATATAATACGTATATGCATATATCCTAAGTAACAACCACCTGTTTAAATGCAACATTTGAGACTTACTTTTTTTTAATTATTATACTTTAAGTTCTGGGGTACATGTGCAGATCATGCTGGTTTGTTACATAGGTATACACGTGCCTTGGTGGTTTGCTGCATCCATCCTCACTTCATCTACATTAGGTATTTCTCCTAATGTTATCCCTCCTCAATGGCTACCACCCCCTGCTACCCCTCCCCTAGCTCCCCCACAGCACAACAGGTCCCCACCCTGAAGTTCCCCTCCCTGTGTCCATGTGTTTTCATTGTTCAACACCCACTTGCGAGTGAGAACATGAAGTTTTTGGTTTTTCTGTTCTTGTGTCAGTTTGCTGAGAATGATGGTTTCCAGCTTCATCCATGTCCCTGCAAGGGCAAGAACTCATCCTTTTTTATGGCTGCATAGTATTCCATGGTGTGTATGTGCCACATTTTCTTTATCCAGTCTATCACTGATGGGCATTTAGGTTGGTTCCAAGTCTTTGCTGTTGTGAACAGTGCATAATAAACATATGTGTGCATGTGTATTTATAACAGAATGATTTATAAACCTTTGGGTATATACCCAGTAAGGAGGTTGCTGGGTCAAATGGTATTTCTATTTCTAGATTTTTGAGAAATCGCCACACTGTCTTCCACAATGCTTGAATTAATTTACACTCCTACCAACAGTGTAAAAGAATTTCTATTTCTCCACATCCTCTCCAGCATCTGTGGTCTCCTGATTTTTTTAATGATCGCCATCCTAACTGGCATGAGATGGTATCTCAATGTCATTTTGATTTGCATTTATCTAATGACTAGTGATAATGAGCTTTTTTCATATGTTTGTTGGCTGCATAAATGTCTTCTTTTGAAAAGTGTCTGTTCTATTCTTCACCCACTTTTGATGGGGTTGTTCTTTTCTTGTAAATCTGTTTTAGTTCTTTGTAGATTCTGGATATTAGCCCTTTGTCAGATGGATAGACTGCAAAAAGTTTTTTCCATTCTGTTGGTTGCTGGTTCACTCTAATGATAGTTTCTTTTGTTCTGCAGAAGCTCTTAAGTTTAATTAGATTCCATTTGTCTATTTTGGCTTTTGTTGCCATTGCTTTTGGTGATTTAGTCATGAGGTCCTTGCGTTTGCCAATGTCCTGAATGGTTTTGCCTAGGTTTTCTTCTAGGATTTTTATGGTGTTAGGTCTTATGTTTAAATCTTTAATCCATCTGGAGTTAATTTTTGTATAAGATGTAAGAAAGGGATCCAGTCTCAGATTTCTGCATATGGCTAGCCAGTTTTCCCAACACAATTTATTATTGTGCTGGGAAACAGAGAATCCTTTCCCCATTGCTTGTTTTTGTCCAGTTCGCCAAAGATCAGATGGTTGTAGATGTGTGGCATTACTTCACAGGCCTCTGTTCTTATTGGATGGGAGACTTACTTTTCTTATACAGACTTCCTCATGTCTACTGTGCCCTCTGATGTCAATCTGTTGCCTGTGTACTCATCTTTTAAATACTTATTCTGCAGGTGTTATATCAACCTTTTTGAAAATTTTGTTTGAGTTCACTGTTTGAAGGTGGCATGTGTTTGTGTGTATGTGTATCTTTATTTCCATGGGAGAGGTAACAGAGACACAACTTAAAAATAAGTTCAAAAGTTAAAAAACAATTTTAGCAAAGTGTCACAGAAGGAAGACAAATATAAACAATGTAAAAGTGACTTGTGTTGTTATATATTGAGATTTATTGTTTATAATCTGAGAATCTGAGAGTTAGTAAAGTGAAGTAGTATGACTAATGTCCTAACAGAATTTGTGCATTTCAGCCTCTTACTTTCCTTCTAAGTTATCTCTTGGGGAGGTTGTTCTCTACTTACAGTGACACTCTCATTACTCAAGACTGATTTTAGCATGTCTCATTAAAAGCCTACTTCCAACTCCTTGGTCCATTTTAATCTTTTGGTCTTCTCATTTTACCATTGTAGCCATGAATACACACAGACTGCAGGGCAGCTGTAGCAAAATTTAAAGGCATGGATGGGGCAGTATTCATATGCAATATCTATGTGGTTCAGAAAAGCCATCCAAAGGATTTTTTTAAAGCACTAATCAGAAAAACAAGTCTAAAGACACAGACACTGACACTAAGTAAAGAATTAGGAAGCTTTTTAAGTCATGTGCAGTAGGCTCTGAAGATGGTTGCCAAGAAGTTCCAAAAAAGATCTTGGGCAAAAGGAGCATCAATGAAATAAAGGGCTCAATATACGTTTGGATGGCAAGAAATCTGGTATAATTTTCTGTAAATGTGAATTAGAACATTTTACTTCTCTTCTGAAAAATTTTTAGAGATTCAAAATAATCTAGGTAGTGATTTTAAAACTGTTTTTACTTAAATATCCCTAAGGACAAAGAAGAGACAATCATGAAATTTCTTTGTCTTTGAGTCTTTACTTAAAAATGTGTCTGAATGTTTTATTCATTTCACAATTTAAAAGACTGTATTAAACTGTTACTATCAAGAAAAACAGACCAGAATGTTGCATCAGGTTTCTCTATAGTTTAATAGAACATTGGTGTTACCTCCAATGTTCATCCATTTCATGCATCTAAAAAAATTAACCAAGCACTTGCTATACAGTACAGAGTGTCAAATGATGAAATTGTATCCACCTCACTATATTTTATCTCTTTATATGAGGATCTATCACAATAAATTGAATTTCTTGAGAGTAAGGACTCTTTATTATTTACTCTCATATCCCCAGTGACTAGCATAGTCGTTGGAACACAGAAGATGCTGAGAAAATATTGAATAAATGAAAATGTTTGTTAACAACCATTTCAAAACTTTATGGTACATTATATATTGCCATTTGAGTTCTTATTCCAGTATCATCCTACTCAATTCTATTATCTTTATTTATATCAGGGTCATTGATCTTCATGCTAATCTAAAACTTTTTTCAATTTTATATATTTGTCAAATATATATGGCTTTTTGAGTTTTGCACAATAAAATTAAACATCTAAACTCCTTCTTAAGCAAGATATACAGGACCTATGATTATCTGTCTTGTGCCTGTTCTTTCAATGTTAACTCTTACTACTCTTTTTCAACTCAGTACATTCCACATGTTCCACAGCTCTGGGCTCTTACCCATGTTTGTACATATGTTCTTACATTTTGCCTAGACTTTCCTTCTTTCTTTTGGATCTAGCAAATTTCTACTAATTCTTTGAGATACATCCTAGGCATTTCTATATTTAAAAACCTTATTTGACCAACAGATTGAATCACGTTTATATTCAACCATTTTCCCTAATTTATGCTTTATTGCTATCATCCCCAAACCATGTTCCAAGAAAACTAGTCCTGCAGAATGCTAACGGTATATTGCAGGGTGTAGGGGATAAAGAATTTTCTCGGGTGAAAAAAATGGAAAAATTATGTATTTAGTGAAATTAGCTAGTGTTTTTATTCTAGGAATAGTTAGAGCCTTTTCAGTTGTCATGTTTATCATGCATCTTTAAGAGTAGACTATATAATATGCAGAATTTCTTATATATCTATTTCTCTATGGAATAAATACATGTTTCACATATCATTTAACATCCCATGGACACAAACATTCTACTAAATGTAGTTTGCAAAAGCTGTTCTATTATTTTACTTACTACAATTATTTTCTTAAAAGGTGTGAGTCCTTGAGATCAGGGACTGTGCATTCAGTAACATTTGCTCCTCTTTTGCTTAGTAAAATGTGAGCAATTATTTGAATATTGACTTAGTTTACATATGAAAATATTCTAAATCATATTTCAATGAGAAGACTCAAAAAGTGTCACTTTTCATCCATCTTATTTGCTGTGTTTTTATTGGAACTAGTGCATATGAATGTTGGATAAATAAGTAAAATGTAAATAAAATGAGAATTTATTTTTTAGTATACTCTACCTATTTCATTGTTACAGTTTTTCATTGCTCAATATTTCATTGCAGTATATTTTATTGGTCAAGAACATTTATAAGTAATATACACTAAAGTTTTGTACTTTTTAGTACTTAATGTTGATAATTACTTCATGTTGATCATTATTTTGGACATAGTTGGAATTTTATAAAAGCAAATAAAAATTTCAACTATATTTAAGTCTGTATTTAAAATATTTAATGCACTACTGGATGTAGCTGAATTTGTACTGTAACAGAAATCTCTTTATAGTATTAGGTATAACGCCAAAATATTCATACAGAGTGATGGCAAAATGTGGCCAAGGTGCAAACATAGATACTTAGATTTACTGTCTGAAATTTAGTTAGCTTTTATTCTAAATAGATTGTTAGTATTGCTGCCATAATACATTTTAATGAATAAGTGGTTTAAAAATACACAAAGAACATTTTCTACCCAATACTAACCCAATTGGTGGCAAGGTAAAGATTTTATAAAAACAACCTGAATTCATGTATTTGTTGATTGTTAATTGGTTTGACTGAATTTCTTTAATTGTTTTATTGAATGCACTAGTGATTTGATTAAAATAAATAAAACTTTATCAAACCTGTTTGTGTACACATTCAATGCCATCTTTTAAACATTATTTTTCTGGTGTTAGACTACAGCCTAAGAAACAAGAGAAGCATTCTACTGCCATTTCTCTTCTTCCCTCTTTCACTTCTATGAAATGATTATTTTCTTCAGATAATTATTTTAAAATCTGGAGAAACATGTTATTGAGAGTAATGTTCATAAGGAACATTGTAAGTGGGTTATTGAAACATTATTCCCAAGTAGAGTTCTTATAAATACAGGAGAATATTGAATAATTAGAACTAATAATTGATCATTATTGTTTAGTTACATGAAACTGTATTTTTATTAAACAATTTGACACACTTGCATTCAAAATTTTTATCTTTTTTTACTTTGAAGATACAGTTGTATCTTTTAAACTCATCTACCAGTGCCCTATTTAAACAATGAAAAAAAGTTAAGACTGTTTCTATTCAAAACGAAGGAAAAGACTCAGGCTTATTTATACTGTTCACCACAATTAAGTGATAAAATCAATGAGGAGAATGGGCCATTTAAATACAACTATTAATCATTCATTTTTATGTGGTTTAACTTTTAATTTTATAATGACAAAAGAGTATAAAATAAAAATATGAGGAATCTCTTTCATGTGAGTTAATATACACATTTAAACAGTCATGAAAATATAAAGATTATGTTTTTAATTGTAGCACTTCAACCCACAGTCAGGAACACTCCACTTTAGCCACATACAGCATGGATTGGCAGTAGCAGAAACAATGTTGTTGGGTTAGGTTGATTTTATCAGTAAACTAATTAGGTAGAGAAATGTTTAATTCCATTGTGACTGACTAGACTTCAGTGTTTAAGTACCATTTTTATTTAGTCATTTTCTGAGCCTCAAAGTCTAAAAGAGCAAAGAGGAATCTAATCCAATCTAATCTTCCTAACTAATGGAACTACTCTAGATGTTTACAACAAGGATCATGGCCTCCCCCAAAATTGCTTTTTTTTTTCTCTGCAGCTCAAAAAGCCCACTTTTTAAAAAAACTTTTTTTTAAAACTATCATGATTCGTTATGTAGATCACTTCTTATAAAGCACTATACTCAGACTTTAATGAACAGGGGGTTCATCTAGAAAGTTTGTGAGGATGCAGATTCACAGGATCCAAAGCTTATCTGTTCAATGGTTCTTAGATTGGATTTAGGGGTCTGATTTTAATGAATAGCCTTAAATCTGTTACAGGTGGTTCACAGATTACATTTAAGAAACACTGCAAGGGAGAATAGTTGACAGCCTAAAGAACAAATTCAGATGTGTTTCAGATATCTTGCACACAGGGAAATTCAGTCCACAGGACTGAAGATTGCAAGAAGACTTCACAAGAAGGTAGCCTAAGTTATGGTGTGATGCATGAGTAATGTGGAATGGCGTGCCTAGGAATCCAAGAACATTCTAGCACTCCCTCCTTAGCAATGCAAGGACCAAGCTATAAGGAAATAAGATTTGGCCATAGTTAACTCTCTAAGAAAGGCAGAAACTGCTGGATAATTTAGCCTGATTTGGTGACTTAATTTCAAGTCCCAGTGGATGGCGTCACTAAGTTACCTCTCTATACAGTCAGTCTCAAAATAGATTCATAAACTAGATAATATTGAACCAGTAGGTCTGAATGAGTCATCAAAGCAAAGAAAATCAGGTAAGAAATGGCAGTCAAAACATTTCAAGACTGTCTTTTATAAATACTGTAGCTGATCTCTTTTTTCTGGACTCATCCTATGAAAATTAAGAAGTGATTCTTCAAAGGGAGAAAAAAATGGGATTTTGGTTTGTTTGTTTTACTCTTTAGTAGACCAGTAACTTGTTGGATATTGAGTAGTATGATATACAATGGCCTTTTACTTTATAATTCCTACCTTAAGCATCCGTACTCAGTATTCAAAAGAGCACTGGCAACAGGCCAACTATTAAATATTAAACTCCTTCTCTGGCTTTATGGATATTTATTTTAAATGCTACTCATAACTGCTTTGTTTTAAATGTACTTCTGTGATTTGTTTGAAAACTATTTGTGGATACTATGGCAGAATATGCAAGAAGTAAGAAATTAGTCTAACTTGTCTGACATAGGACTTTGAGATGCTTTGTTAACCCAGCCAGTGCTTCCCCGTAAGTAAACTTTGGAATATAGTGGAGACAGCTAGTGCAAAATCCAACAAGAGCATCACATAGTCAGGCTGTGTCATAATGCCTTGATTCATAGGCTAGAAAGACAGAAGAATACCATTTGTTATATAAAAAGGCTGATATTAAAACAACCAAATAAAATCTACCTTCCCAACACACACACACACACACACACACACACACACACGAATGTAAATATGTAGGCAGAATGGATTGTCGTTGCCAACAGAATCAAACCTAGCTCCTTATGATACTTATGGCCCTTCACTACGTGGTACCAATCTGGTAATAATGCTTTTCTTTGTTCCCTTGACACATCCCTTGACTTGTCCTAAAGTTTAGTCAAACTGGAAAACTTATCATTCCCAAACGTACTCCAGGTATTGTGGCTGCACTCTTTTATCACATTCTTTCCTCTGTTTGCTGTACTGTTTTGCCCAGATGCAGAATCCTCCCAGTCACTCAGGGCTAGCTTAAATGTTCCTTCCACATAGAAGCTGTCTTTTCTTTATGATCAGAAGGAAATAAATCATTTTCTTTTCAATTTCCATAGCACTTTTATATTTACCTTCTTTTCTAGGTCTTTCCATTTTCTCATTTCTATTATATTTATCTGTATCTGGATCATCTCCTTTTTGGAAACTACATATTCTTGGGCATCAAGAACTGGTTGTTCCTCCCCTGAAATTGCCTTTTTTCCTTAGCAAATAGGTTTATACATGTAGTAATATGCAATATGTATTTTTTAACAAGTGTCCTCTTCTGCATGCATTTTGGCTTATCAGTAAGAGTTCAAAATGTGAGCCTTGTAATTTAAACATTAGAATGCTTTCTGACTCTATTTCTATTAATAAAATCTAAAATTGTGTTATAGCAGTTTTTAAATGTGTTTTGGGATCTGTTGTTGTTTAACTTTTAGTGTCAGTCATGTCATTGATTATTAAATGCTGCAGGTACCACCTGCTGTCAGCTGGCAAATATTCTCCATTTTGTATGTGCACAATTTTCAAGCTCCTACAGCATTTTAATGCTGTTTTACTTGCCCTTTATTCCCTCTCTCTCTCTTTTTTTTTTGAGACAAAGTCTCTCTTTGTTGCCCACGCTGGAGTGCAGTGGTGTGATCTCAGCTCACTGCAACCTCTGCTGCCCAGGTGCAAGCGATTCTTCTGCCTCAGCCTCCAGAGTATCTGGGATTACAGGCATGTGCCACCACGCCCAGCTCCTGTCTTTCTTTCTTTTCTTTCTTTCTTTCTTTCTTTCTTTCTTTCTTTCTTTCTTTCTTTCTTTCTTTCTTTTCTTCTTTCTTTCTCTCTCTCTTTCTCTCTCTCTTTCTCTCTCTCTTTCTTTCTTTCTTTCTTTCTTTCTTTCTTTCTTTCTTTCTTTCTTTCTTTCTTTCTTTCTTTCTTTCTTGTTTTTGTATTTTTAGTAGAGATGGAGTTTCACTATGTTGGACAGGCTGGCCTTGAACTCCTGACCTTGTGATCCACCTGCCTTGGCCTCCCAAAGTGCTAGGATTACAGGTGTGAGCCACTGCTCCTGGCCTATTCTATCTGTTCGAGATATTTTTAGATCTGAATCAGTTTTACCAGTGAATAGACTGTCTCTTTCCTTGCCCGTACCCACTCCATTGGCAGCTTTAGGTAATATGAGCTACAGAGAAGCTTAGCAATTCATTGATAAAACTGAGTGGTACAAGGGCAGAGATAGAGACCTCTCTTCTAGCTGACATCAATTAAAATCAGCAAATTATAAATCCTTCATTATGGCTATAATCCTCCATTTTATCCACAAAGATGTCAAAAGACATTTCATTGCCTTATTGTAATCAATGCATGTTCTTATTTTATAATTTTTCCCAACATGCCCATTGCATCACAATAAAAAGAGATGAGTGCCTATATCAAGCAAGTCATTTAAAGCTCTGTGTTATAAACCTCTTTGCATTTTTCAGCAACATATAGTTTTCCAGTGTTAGCTGTGCATTTAGACTTTAATGAATACTGAGAGAAGATACTATTAATCATTTCAAAATAGTGAAAGCTGCCACTTTCATTCTTTTGAAACATTTATTAATATAAGTTTTTATAGATGAGATCTCACTATGTTCCCCAGGCTGACCTCAAACTCATTAGAGGAAAAATCAGTTGGTTGCTGCCTTAGTTTGTCTGAGCTACTATAATGAAATACAATAAATTGTGTGGCTTATAAGCAGCAGAGATGTGTTTCTTACATTTCTAGAAACTGGAAAGTCCCAGATCAAGACACTAGTAAATTCCATGCCTGGTGATGGTTCACTCTTCTGGTTCACAGATGATACCATTAGCTGTGTCCTCACATGGTGGAAGGGCAAACAAGCTACCTTTGAATTATAAGCAACTAATTCCATTCATTGCATTGGAGATTAGGTTTCAGCATATGAATTTTCAGGGACACAAACATCCAGACCTAACAGGTCTAATTATAAAAAGTAACACAGAAAAATCTAGAGTCATATGGGGATAGATATCAGGGAAACCTGACCTAGGATGGAGAGTCAGGGAAGGATTCTCTGAGGAAGTGACATTTCATCTAAATCCTAATAAGAGTTAGATAGCCAAAGGGATGTTGACAGTGGGGTATTGTGGGGGAGGGCAGACTCTAAGACACAGAAAGGAACACCTACACAGATCCTGAGATAGAGAAGGAGTCCTGCACTTTTTAGAAAAATAAAAGGCATCCAGTATAACTGCAGGACAGAGAGCGAGAGGGGGCCTAGAAAGGCTTGCTATCGTTTATAGTCTTCCTGTAGGCCACCTATTAATTTTATATTTTAGCCTAAAGGGAATGGGAAGGCAGAGGTACTTATTTGTATTTTGTTTGTTTTAATTAAGGGTGAAATATAATCAGATTTGCACTGTAAAAAGATCATTCTGGCTGCTCTGTAGGGAATGGATTAGAAAACATCGTAAGTAGATGAAGGAAAACCAGTTTGAAGGCTTTTGCAGAAGTGAAGGAGAAAAATAACAGTGCTTTGGAGCAAGTAATAACAAAAGGGATCAAGATTAGTGAAGAGAGTCAAAAGACGTTCAGGAAATAGAAAGTATAAGACTTAGTAATTGATTGAATGTGCTGAGGAGAAAAAGAAAAAGCCAAGGCTTGTCCAGCCTGGTGGATATTAATTAGGTGTAATCGTAGCCCAAGGACAAATAGCTAATAAGTGTTAGGGATTTGAACCTTGTTTAAAATTTGAGCTGTTAGCAGTATGCTTTTCTGAAAGCCAGCTTCAAATGCCAAGCATTCCAGTGTTTGAAATTTTGTATTATAAACTGGATGTGCTTGAATGTGCATAACAACATAATGGAGAGACATGTGCAATTCAAAATGAATAATGGAGCAGATCCAAGATCCGTCAGTCAGAATTAGCTTTGATGACTCTTCAGAGAACCTATGAAGTAAGGGGTTCCTTAATTTGTTTCATTCCATATCCTGGTGGTCAACATAATCATCATAATGAGATATTCAAGCTAAAGAGAAAAATAAACATTCCCTAGGATCCTTGAATGAAAGAAAAAATTTTCCCCAAATTATAAAATCATGTATTTTCGGTGTAATGTTCTATCTCACTCTGTCTTGCTTAATAATATCAAAATTGTGATGTATATCCTCAAATTACTTTGTAACCATTTGCACAGATCAGGAGAATTAATTATATCAGGGGTCAGATAGAATCACCCTTTTTTTGAATGCAGATGCCCTTAGTAATGAGAGGTAGTAAATCATAATCCACAATCATGTTTTTTTCTCTCTCTCTCTTCTGGGTTAACAGAGAGTCACAAAAAGAATTATAGCCATAGGATTTCATCTTTAAAATATGTTGACAACAATAGATAATATTGTCACAAGGTAGAATCAGGTGCAATTTTGTCTTGTACATTCTTAAATTTTTGTTTCAGATTTGCTTTCAAAATATGACTTCAAGTTTCTCTCACAGCTCTGAATACTGTTTTCTATGTAATATACTTTTGTGTATAATTGCATATGGACACTTACACTTTATTCTGCTAGAACAAAGGGAGTAATAAAATATGTAAAAAATATATGTAAGGATTTTAAATGTTAATAGACAACATAGAGGGGACACAATTGTGTCTCTCCTTCACAAGCCTGCTTCTGTGCATGTCGTTATTTCTTTAGTTTATTTCCTATTTCTCCAGTTTATTCCTTATCCAAGAGGCAAATCAAGATATGTAGATTATACTGAATCTGTGGAAGATGGGCAAGTTCTGTGGCTTTGATTCTAAGCCTCAAGGTGGTCAGGATGAGGTGTATGGACTACGTATCTCCAGCCGTTTGGGACAATGTAAGGAACATAGCAACTATCAGTTGAGAGGAAATACATTGCTTTGCAATACAGAAAATTCAACGTTCCCATTGACAAGGGCTCAGACTTAAGGAATCAAGAAATAACAATAACTTCTGAAAGTAAAGCATAAAAAGTAGCATTTTAAGAACGTATATTATTATTGATAACATTGTCATGATGAAGTGGTGAAGACCACAGGCTCTGGACCCTGGCTTAGGTGAGGTAATCACAGGATTCTTCAATGGCTTTGTCACACGATCCTTGGGGTGTCACTTTGCCAGGCAGAAACCTCTGTAGACAGCAGCACCTTATGCCTGAGTATCGCTTGCTTTCACTACTAGTTCTGCCCACTTGGCCCAGCAGGCTGCACTTGGCTTGTGCTACCAGCCTGGATCCCACACCTGCCAAGGGCAAGCCAGGTGCAGAATGGCAATGGGTATGTAAGTGAGTGAGTATGGGGTCTGGCCACTGCAGTCAAGCATACTGGCTGCTGCAATGGGGTGGGCAGCCCCAGGCACTGGCTCCATGCAAGGCTCCAGCTGGATCAGATGTACACAAGAAACTTCCACTGTGGGAATGCAGTGGTGGCTGAAAGCTCAGAGATGCCAGAAACTACAGAGCCCAAAGAGGCTGATACAGCCTGTCACAGTCCTGGCTTGGGGAGCCCTGAGGTCTGGGCTTCAAGAGGGACTGTAGTTCTCTCTTTCATGTCACCTGCAGCGTGGTGAGTGGGTGGAGAGGGTGGAGTGGGGGGATGTTTCGGCCCCTTCAGTCCTGAAGGGTTACTGCTCCTTCAGTCCTGCTGCCTCATTCTGGCCCACAACTCATGGCTGGCCCAGCTCCACGGCTGCTTCCTGTTGCCTGCGGTGGCCACCCAGTGCCAGCTGAGAGCAGAAAGACTACAGTGTTACAGCAGCTTTGGCTTGGGGAACCCCAAAGTCTGGGCCACCAGAAGGGACGCCACTCTTCACTCCCACAGTCCAAGAGCGTTTCACCACCTGCAGCTCAGCAAGCCAGGCAGGAACATATTATAGCTTCTTTTGCTCCTGCTATTTGCAGGGTCCCAAGTTCTTCTCCCACATCCATGAAGAATGAGGATACATGGACAACTGGAGGGTGAGCATGGTACTTCAGGGTGAGAGGAACTTTACTGAGTGACAGAACAGCTCTCAGGAGACCCAAAGTGGGTAGCTTCTATCCACAGGCAGTCTGAGTCTGACTGAGTCTGGGGATTTATGGGCTCAGAAGGGAGGAAGTCTATGCTGATTGATACATGGGCAGTCATGGGCAGGCCTGGAAAAAGCACCAGAAGTTCTCACTCCAGGTCATGGACTCCACCTGGAACTCCCAGCCCAGCCCCCAGGCTTCAGATTGTCCCTGGATTGAAGGTGAGGTTCCACCAGGGACCACCCCCTCCCACCTAGGAATCTGTCTGCCTCCTGCCACCATCAACATGCTGTTTATGGTACTCAGGCTGTCCACGCTGAGGGGCACCCGCAGGCCTGCACTAAATCACCCTTAGCTCCCTGGACTCCCTCCCACGCTCATTGGTACCCAGAGTCCAGAAGGGGCCAAGGCAGCAGGGGCCTGGCATGTCAGCACTGCCCCATGTGTGTGCACACCTGACCAGGTTGTGATAGCACCCAGGCTCAGCCACAACTTTATTCCACACTGGAGCAGCCACTGGGAGTGGGGAGAGGCCAGGGATCAGGAGCAGGCACATCAAGCCTGCAGAGGCCCCTGAGAGCACATGGCTGCCTAGGTCTGGAGTGACGGGGGCAGCTATACCTAGGAACACGGGGCCCCTGCCCCACCAACTCAGTAGGGGTTGGGACTCCCACCTGTTCCTGGCCCTGGCCAGCTTCACAGGGTATGTAGCCCCAGCTGTGCCTCCCTGCCTGCAGCTGGCATCCCCACAACAGTTGCTCCAGATGAGCCTCTGCCATTATGAGTTAAAATGATGTTATCCATCAACCCATCAGCACAGTGCCTGGTACATAGTGAACACAGGAGGAATGTTAGCTTTTATTATTGTTATCATTAACCAAATGTACTTACCCAGCCAGAACCATTAACAAGCACAGCAATAGGCACCTAATAGGTGAAGCGCCAATTGGTATAACAGCGTATCTTCCTTTTTCCTGTTACCTCATTTTGTCCTGTCTTTCTCATTTGACAACTTCTCTATTGTCTGTTTGACTTATCAAACACCACTTTTCCTCTTACACTCATGCACATATCATGGTCTATGTAAAATTATAACTGAGGTACTCCTTATTTTAAAGCTTATTAGACCATGTATGTTACAACCTCACTTTGAAAAGTCCTCAGTTTATGGGAAAAAACAAACATTGGGGCCATTGTTTATTTTTAAAAAAATATGATATACTCTTAGCATAAACAATCAAAGAATTATACAAATTAAATATTAAATAAATGAATGACCAACCCAAACCACTGTTATGGTTATGTCTTATGGTAGAATTTGGATTGGTCATTTATTTACTTATTATTTATTAACTATTTTCTCATTTTTCTACTCTTGTCTTTCTTATGAACTTAAAGAAGAAATAAACAAAAACGCAAACTACACTGATCAGTTGACAATCAGCAGGACCTACTTATTTTATAATTTGCAAAACTGAACAATGTTTTTATTATGTTCAGGAAATTTAAGAAATCCCCCAGGGATCTCAGGAAAAAAGACTAGAATTCAAACAAATCAAATAGAAAAAGATACATTTATGAAGACATTGCAAGTGGCAGAAAAGTTTTCTAAACTATAATAATAAAAAGATCAAATCAATGTAAATTTTGAAAAGCATTTACAATATAAAACAGTGGGAGAAGTTAGGGAGAATCTGAGTTAAGTCGGAAAAATTTACTATTCCTCAAGGAAAAGAAAATTAATAGGATAATATGTTCTTTTCTTCTTTCTTATCAAGAGGAGTAGATATTTATGAAAATCATGGTAACTATAAATGCATGACCAAAAAGAAGAAAATCCATGCCTATATAAGATGTCAAAATCCCTGTCTTGGGCAGTTTTCTCAATTTGTAATGCCTGGACAACTGGTATGAGAGAAACCTGGGATGTTTGACCCTGCCACCAAATCAAATTATCTGGAGTCATATTCCTGCTTTTTCAATAAGTGCCTAAGATAATGCCTATATTCACTGAAGTTTGAGAACAACTAACGTGAACTATAGGCTAAAATCTATCAAAGATGAACAAAGTGGTAGATTTTGCATTTCTTTTTACACAAAGAGCTTCTGTATTTAACTGAAAGTTAGTTTGATATGTAAACTTCCTGAAGAGGGAAGGGCTAATCACACACAGACACACACACTCCTATAAATTTATGATGTTATACTTGTGACCAAGGTCATTTTGTGAAATGTGTTTCTCCCAATTCTGGAGGCTGGAAAGTCCAGTATCAAGGTGCCTGGGCAACTGGTGAAGGCGTTTGTGCTGTACTGTCCCATGAAAATAGAAAAAAACTGTAAGAGAGCAAGAAATTGAACTGGAAGCCTCAAGAATCAATTCATTAGGTTGGAGTCCCCATGACATAAACACTTCTCATTAGGCCCCACCCCTCAAAATGGTTACATTTGGGATTAAGTTTCCAACACATGCTTTTTCAGGGAAACATTCAAATCATAGCAGCAGGTATACAGACTTGTACAGATATCCCTCTAGGTCATTTTCATTCAAATTGTTTTGTATATTCTGAATAAGTATGTGAACTGGGAAAATTTTAAAATGCTTTGCTCTCATTTGCATAACTGATAGAAATAAAATATTCTTGTTAATCATTGAGGCATATGTAGTATGTTTCAACTGACTGATTTTGTTCTAATGTGATCCCTGGGTTTTTTTTAATCCTCCTCCATAGAGTAGTCATGGTTGAAACAAAAGCATTATCAGAGATATTTACATTCCTTTAGTTATTAAGTTCAAAGGTAAATTACTTTTGTTATTTTCAAAGATTTTGTATGTTATTTTTTTACCCTATGGTATTTCTAAAAGCCATAACTAAATGTAAAAATCTCTAGAAGGTTTAAGAAGCCAAAAATATAGGAAGAATTCATAAGACCAATCGTATGGTAATAGAGGTAACTTTCTGACAATTGATGACTTTGCTTTTCCAAAGGGAGCTATTTCCAAATTCTTCTGATCTTTCCAGAAATAAACATTTTACAAATTCCCTGTGTCTTCCATTAAAAGTATCCCTGTAGCTTTATATAACTTCAGTATTCACCCTTTTTTTTATACATTTGACTTACGAAATATTTTTAAAAAGTCGTGTATTCACACGTAGTATTCCAGAAATTTTTTCAGCATCCTAAATTCCAAATAGATCAACTCACAAAATGCACATACTCCTGAGTATAATTTTACTCTTTAAAAATAAATTAATAAAAATCAGGGTGTTGAGGAAAACAAAATGTCACTGTGCAAAAACAAGGTATTTATGGTATTAAGTTATTCCCTTAAGGATTGTATCAGTCAGGATGGGCTCTGTTATACCAGGGTGAAAAATAACACCACATTTTAGAGACTAACAACAACCCAAATTTAGTTTGCTACTGTCATGTACACATCAAGTTATACTCAACTGAGGATTAGGCTTCCAGAGAAGCCACTATCTGGAACATTGCTCAGCCCCATGGCAGAGAGGAGGTGATGGCAACATGAATCATACAACAGACTTTAAAGTTTCCTCACAGAATAACACATATCACTGAACAGAGCTAGCTGCATGGTGTATTAATCTATTCACAAATTGCTGCATAAAGAACTACCGGAGACTGGCTAATTTGTGAAGAAAAGAGGTTTGGTTGGCTCATGGGCCTGCAGGCTGTCTGGGAACCATGTCTGAAAAGGGCTCAGGAAACTTACAATCATGACAGAAGCCAAAAGGGAAGCCAGCACATCTTGTGTGGCTGGAGCAGGAAGATGACAGAGTAAAAGGGAAGGTGCCACATGCTTTACAACAACGAGATCTCATGAGAACTCTACCACAAGAACAGCAAGGAGGAAGTCTGCCCCTAAGATTCAGTCACCTCCCACCGAGTACCCCTCTCCAACACTGGGAATTACAAACCAACAAATTTTGAGTGGGTCACGGAACCAAACCGTAACACATGGCCATACCAAACCCCAGTGTGCAGGGGAACACAATCACACAATATGCCCAAAAGAACCATAAATATTTGACAAACAGCACTAATGACTTGCTTACTGGGCGTTTTCAATATATTTATTTATATTTAAGAAAATATATTTATTTTCTTCTTTCTTTCTTAAACATCAGAACTATCTTCCATAGCTGGCCTTCTGAAATTTAAGACAAAGGCATTAGGCCTTGATGACCCTCAGTATCAGTAGCGGAGATTTGTAACCTTAAGTCCTCATCACTACCTGCCAACAACTGATGTATTAGTCAGGGTTCTCTAGAGAAATAGAACAAATAGGATATATGTAGATAGGCAAAAGGAAATTTATGCTAGAAATTGGCTGATGTGATCATGGAAGCCTAAAAGTCCCACAGTGTACATTCTGCAGGCTGACAAACCAAGAAGTCTGGTGGTATTATTCTGTGTGAGGCTGAAGACATGAGAGCCGGCAGGCCCACTTATGTAAGTCCCAGAACCTGAAGACCCAAGAATCAGGATCTCTGATGTTTCAGGGCTGAAAAAGATGGATTTTGCAGCTCAAGAAGACAGAAGGAAAAGTTGTCCTTCCTCTACCTTTCTATTCTACTTGGATCCTCAACGAATTAGACAGTGGATCTTCTTTACTAGATCTACTGATTTAAATGCAAATCTCTTCCCGAAAAACCCTCTCAGGCACACATGGAAATAATGTTTTACTAGCTATCTGGGTATCCTTTAGCTCACTCAAATTGACCCATGAAGTTCACCATCACAGCTGGTTTGGAGAGAAAAAGACTAGCTGTATGATAATTTTTTTTCAATAGCCATAGAAATCAATCTAATCAGAAAGGGAACCATCATGAAAGTCTTTAGTGTGACAAGGAAAGGAGAAAACTAAATTTCTGGAGCCAAAGTTAATGTTTCAACCTTATAATTTTCCCCATATTCTAAAGTCACTTGTCTTATAATTCTCGTATGACAAAAGTCTTTTTCTTTGTATAAAATACATTTGGAAGAGGGGGAGGTAGTTGGCTTTATGATGTTAACAATAGAAATTTTAACTGTTAAAAATGATATGAAAAAGTATGCCTAGCAGAATTTTTTGCACTACATTGGCAATTTTGTTGTTGTTGTTGTTGTTGTTGTTGTTGAGATGGAGTTTCACTCTGTTGCCCAGGCTGGAGGACAGCGGTGCGATCTCCACTTACTTCAACCTCTGCCTCCTGGGTTCAAGCCATTCTTCTGCCTCAGCCTCCCAAATAACTGGGATTACAGGCACCTGCCACTATGCCCAGTTACTTTTTTGTATTTTTAGTAGAGATGGAATTTCACCGTGTTGGCCAGGCTGGTCTTGAACTCCTGACCTCATGATTCACCTGCATCAGCCCTCCAAAGTGCTGGGATTACAGGAGTGAGCCACCACGCCCAGCCTAGATTAGCAAATTATAAAAGGGCCTTCTGTGCCAAATATATGTTGTTTCTCCTTCAGAGCCCTTCTTCATTGTTCTCTATTTTTCTATAGGCTCAAGAAGTCTGATGTATGTAGCTCCCGTGTCCTTTGGCTTCCTGAATTTGAAAGATGGAGGTGGCATCAAGAGATGAAAGAAAGGAGAAGAGATATATTGGTCAGGGTTTTCCAGAGAGATAGGAGTGGCATGTGTGTGTGTGTGTGTGTGTGTGTGTGTGTGTGTGTGTGTCTGTCCATCTGTCTGTCTGTGTGTGGCTGTGTATATAAGAAGGGATTTATTAGGGAAATTGTCATGTGATTTTGGAGGCTGACAAGTTCCACAACAGGTCATCTGCAAGCTGGAGATCCTGGGATGACAGTAGCATGTCTCTGGCCAGGTGTGACAGCCTCAGGACCAGGGAAGCCCATGGTATAATTCTCAGTCAGATGATGAAAACCCAAGACTGTGCTGAGTGGGGAGGCTGCTGTTTTAAGTTCTAGGGTCTAAAGGCTAAAGAGTCTAGAGTTACGATGTACAAAAGCAGAAGAAGAAGAGTGTCCCAGCTCAAGGGCAGAGAAAGAAAAGTGCCTTTTCTTCTGACTTTTTGTCTTATCTGGGCCCTCAGCCCAGGATAGTAACCACCCACATTGAGAGTGGACCTTTTCCACTCAGTCTACCAGCTCATAAGCAAGCCTCCTTTGATAACAATTCATAGGCACATCTGGATATTATGCTTGACTAGTTATCTTGGTATTCCTTTATCCAGTCAAGTCGATACCTATAAGTAGCCATCACATTGAGGTATTTGATCCCCAGTTCAATCTGCCAGGTCTTCACAGGGTGGCTGCTTTCCTTTATTGAAAGCTACAGCTCTTATCACGTGACCCTCTGCAAAGAGCTATGCTTTCAAGGCTCCAGGAGCCCTTCCTTACCCTTGCCTCATCAGGCCTTGATGGTAAGGAGTTCCTCCTCTCGCTACTGTGGAAGAAAACTGCTACTGTTTCATCTCTTATTCATTTCTCTGTACCCTGCCACATTTTTATAAATACTCTTCCTTATTATCTCCCGAACAGACTGTCCTGTCTGTTTCCTGCGAGAATCCTGACAGTCACCGTCTCCAGGTGTTAAGACATATGTCAATGTTGGGTGCCAATAGTTAGAACTATTAGGTTGCAAAGGTCTTGGCAGAAAGTAATCTTCCATTATGATTTTATGTTCTTAGGATCTCAGAACCATTTTTATTATATGAAGAGTACATTTAAATCCTAATGTTACCAAGTGAAAAACAAAACAAAACAAATATTTGAAGTCTTTCCAATTACAGGTTGTTGCTATGGATAATGTGGCCAAAGGATTCTGATAAACTGTAGAGTGGACTCTTTATTGTGTTAAGAACAGAAAGAGAGACTGTTAATAAAACTCTCAAGCTGATAATCTTGGTAACTGCTTTCTATTGCAGATCACTGCTGGCAGACACAGATAGAAACACTGAGAATGAAATAAGTGGCAAGAACGTTAAACCAGCCTGTCAATCAATCAGTGAGTATTTACTGTTCTAAAATCTCACGTCCCCAGTCCACTCTTTCTATTGATTTATCCAACAATTTTCCAAGTTTTGTTCATTCTATTATCTTTTGTATTGATTTGTATTACTCTCTATTGACCCCATTGCTCATAATAGCTGCAATCTCACATAGTCCTTTGTCATATCATTTTCCTTCTTAGTCTGATACTCCATTCTCCAAGGAGAGAGCTATTTCATACACAAAAGCAGGAAAGGATATTCTCATTACAATCCTAGACATCAGGACTGAAGATCATGGGACAAATGTGTAAGCCTGCATCCCAGTAACCAGTCTACATTGTTTTTTCTCCCATTGTCATTTTAACATTGTCATTCTATATTAAATTCATAGTCCTTCACAGTAATCTTAAAGTCAGAATGACAATTGGGCATCTGACTTCACAGTCCAAAGGTCATTAGAACATTTGTGAGCAATTCCTATTTTTCTATTATTTAGCATGCTTTTGTCCTAGAAATATGAAGCATCACAATTTTTGCTAATTTAGAAGTTTTCTGAGCCACAAAGCACAATAACCCTTCTTTTTATACATAGTGATATCTCTATACAAAATTTGATGCGATTCTTAGATCACAGAGTTCTAAAGGTACTAGAGTGATAAATTATGGAATATGGTTAAAATGGGTTACAATAAACAAGACTTGAATTACTTTACAGTAAAATCGAACAGGTTTTCATTTAATGTATAGCCTTTAGTGTGTGTAGTCTTTTAAATTTGGTTTATAGTAATTATTTCCTCTGGTGAGTTTGTTTTAATATTTATATATTGAGTACTCACTTTCTGTTCTTTACTATAAAAAATTACCAGTGATAAACTTTTTTTTCCAAAAGTTAACTCTGATAAAGGGTGAAAAGTGGGTTTTATGGCAGGGAATATTTTTGAAGTAAAATGAAAGTGTAAGGAAGAAAAATGTAGAGGTTACAGTGGATGAAGAGTGAGCCTCTAATACTCTAAGCTAACAATAGAATGGTAAAATATGGTCTTCACAGCTTATGTCAATGTTTTATTTGTTCCGCCTTTTTCTTTTGTACAAATGTTCCATGAAAATAGTCAATAAACCTTTAAAAAAAACAATAGAGAAAAGAAGATACCCAAGCTATGACTCAGACTAGAGAATAAAATAAAAGTAGGTCCACATTATGGATTAGGAAAGAAACAAAAAAGAAATATTCATATCTGATTGTTCTGGTCTTCTCATTTGAAGTAAATGTAACAATTTTGGCCTTGAGCATAAGAGAATAAAGTATTTATGGAGAATATTGAAACAGAAGACCTCTGGCTTGATAGAAGCCAAATACAGGAAGGATAAAAATGTCATTTCTCAAAACCCATTTCCAGTCTTTTTTTTTTTTTTTTTTTTTTTTGGATACTCAAGAACTTTATTCTGGCAGTGCTCTTACAAGACAGGTATTTATAGTGAGAGCAGGCTATAGCGCGAGTCAGACACAATCAGGGGTCGGATGATTGACTAACCAGGAGGGTCTCTGTCCTCTATCTGAATAAGGTGCTTAGTATTTTGTTGACTCTTCTCTCTTTTTTTATCCTGTCTTTTCTTAATTTCTTTTTTTATTTTAATAGTTTTTAGGGTACAGGTTGTTTCTGGTTACGTGAATAAGTTCTTTACTGGTGATTTCTGATATTTTAGTGCACGCATTACCCAAGCAGTATACTTGGTACCCAATATGTAGTCTTTTATCCCTCACAACCCTCTCTTCCCACATCCCAGAGTCCCCAAGAGTCCATTATATTGTTCTTATGCCTTTGCAGTCCTCATATCTTAGCTTCCACTTATAAGTGAGAACTTACGATGTTTGGTTTTTCAATCCTGAATTACTTAACTTAGAATAATGGCCTCCAGCTCCATCCAAGTTGCTACAAAAGACATTATTTTGTTTCTTTTTTTATGGATGGGTAGTATTCCATGGTGTATATATACAACATTTTCTTTATTCTCTCATTGGTTGATCGGCACTTGGGTTGGTTCCATGTCTTTGCAGTTGCAAACTGTGCTGCTATAAACATGTGTGTGCCTGTGTCTTTTTCATATAATGACTTATTTTCCTTTGGGTGGCTACCCGGTAGTGGGATTACTGGATGGAATGATAATTCCACTTCAGTTCTGTCAAAAATCTCCATACTGTTTTCCATAGTGGTTGTACTAATTTACATTCCCACCAGTGGTGTAAAAGTGTTCCCTTTTCACCACATCCACACCAACATCTAATGATTTTGACTTTTTAATTATGAACATTCTTGCAGGAGTACAGTGATACCTCATTGTGGCCATATCGAGTTTTTAATGAAGATTTATTTAGTTGCATTCAGAAATATGTCTTAAATCTGTTCCTTCCTTTCCATCAGCACTATCCTAGGCTTTGAGGTTCATCTCTTCTTTCTGGTTTGCAAGTCCCTAAGTAGATAAGGTATTTCTTATTTATCTGCTTTTCTGGCTGATATGTAGAATCTTTGCAAATTATATGTGTGGAATAAATAAGAAATGGAAGAGTTTTAGAGAGTAGTCTATATACCCATGGCAAGATCTTCCCTTTATTTAGGGGTGAAGGATCACAGCTGGGAGAGTAGAAAAGGGATGACAGGCTTGGTTTTTATAATTTAGGAAGCCTGTTTGCAAGATAATATCTCACATACTTTTCCAACTCAGAATTATATGCAATGATGCCTTCCCACGAAACCATCACATTACCTCTTCCATGTCTTTATCACCCACTGATTTTTTCAAAGAGATGATAGCCATTTTCGATGCTAAAAACTAGCAATTAATTACTATGATTAGTCTTTCTGAAACTATACTTTTTCAGAAAATCCAAGACTGAGTTTTTTTAATGCATATTCTTATTGGCTTACTACTGTCATTTCCTCCTCGTTTCTACTCTCTCCAGAAATTAAAACAAGATTTCTTAACAACATTCATTTTCTACTAGTGGAATTGTGATTAATCTTCAATATATATGGCTGATAATAAATTGAACATGTAGTCAAGCTGAAGTTTTATATGCAATGTTTTATTATGGAAATTAATAGACATTGAATACAAACAGAATCCTGTATTTTAAAAGTGCAGTTAATACAAAGTATATCTCATAACTTTTTTTATTCTAAATTTATGATAAGCATGACCATAAATGCAAAGAAAATAGAGACAGAATTCAGATCTGAAAGCATTCACACTATATATTACTCCTGAAGCTGCAATCAAATTAACCCATGTGAATAGATTTATTTTTAATACATTTAATTTGCCACAAAAATCATTCACAGTTAATAGAAACTGGAAACTATTATAGTTGTTGCTCTGAGCAATAACAGGGAAAGTTTTGCCTTTTGATTTCTTCTATCATCAGTTCCTTTCTTTTTTTTGAAATTGCAGTTGAAATGTTTCTATTTTATATCTATATTAGTAAACATCTTATTATTTTAGAAATTAAATTAATATTAATTAGGAAAAATACTTCATTGAAATTCAGTACAACTTCAGCTCACATATTGTCTTTTAGTGTCAAAATGAGCTTTTAATAAAATTTAGTGTCTGTTTTCCACAAGTTTAACCCATAACTAAACTGTCCCCCCCGTAGTCATTATTTATTTTTTAAAAGATGAGAAACTAGTGTATGCCTTCTTCCTTAATAGTAAAGGTCTAAATAATACCTCATCTGTGTGGTCTTCTGACACTTCCAGGCACAGCTAATCACTCTTTTCCTATGACCCTATAGTACCTTTATAGAATATAGTAAGGTACATTTATTCATATTACATTATGGTAATTTGATTAAATGCTCATCTGTATGTACATACAGTGAATTATTGGGCAAGGACCATATTTCAATCATATGTGCTTTCCCATCACCTACATATTTAGGGAAAGAGAGAGGGAGTAAGTGAAAACAGAGAACTAGATTTCAAAGGGGAAAAAAGTTCTATTAAGTATAAATACTTTTTCATTGTGCTTTTGAGGAGAAATCAGCCTAAATTGGAATTCATTTTGGATAAAACATTTAAAATAGCCCATTTAAGATAATTGAACTTCTGTTTATTACATAAAACTGCATCCATAAATGTCAGTGTTTCAGCCACAGGGCTTGCTGAAAGAGTCACAAAATATACTGCAAGGAGCTGCTATGAACTGGGAGAATGACCATAATTGATCTTTCTATTTCTAACTTCAGTGATTCTTTTCAGAGTTGTATATGAGTTGTTAAATTATAAATTCTGTTTCTGTCAATGCTATAATCAAGGGCCATGGTGCTAGAAATTCTATATAACTTCAATCTTGACTAAAATATTAAAATTCTGTTTATTTCTTCCAAACAATTGTTTCATAGATCAGTCATTTCCAATTACTTAACGGATTTAATTTGTGATTTAGCTTGGATTGCTCTTTCTCTCTTTCTCCTGTCTTCTCTTCTTCCTCTCTTTACTATTTACTGTGCCAGACACTAGGCAAATGATAGGAAAACAGAGAAACTGAATGAGGTTTGGTTTCAGCTCCCAAATCCCTTCAAGTCTGATTAGGAAGATACTGTATGTGGTTGACAGTCTTTAGCATTACCTTCTCTACCCCCACAATGATTCCTGACTCCTAGTATTTATGTTTTCTATCATCACTTCCCCTTAAATATGGCCAGACTTATTGGTTTGCTTTCAATGAATAAAATGTGTCATATATGATCAGATGCTGCTTTTGAGATTAGGTTATTAAGAAAGACTGTGGCTTCTGCCTTGAGTCCTCTCTCTCTCTCATCACTCATGCTGGAGTAAGCAAGTTACCATGTTCTAAGAAACTCAGTGGAGAGGTCCACTGGCATGCAAGGAACCGAGGCCCTCAGTTTAATCACTTACAAGGAACTGAGGCTTCACAGCAACCACAAGTTAGCTTGTGAACAGATTCTTTAGTCTCCATTAAGTGCTGAAATCACTGCAGCCCCAGTCAACACCTTGACCACAATCTAATGAGCCGGAACCATCAGCTGAGCCAGTCTGAACTCCTGGCATACAGAAGCTGTAAAAAAGCGTTTGTTGTTTTAAGCTACCCAGTTTTAGGTCAATTTGTCACCCAGCAAGGGATAACTAATATGACACTGAGTGTAAGCAACCCATTCATTGAAGACAGTATGCTGATGGCATGTAGAAAAAATATAAGTGAAACAAAAGACGTCATATGTATTTGAAATAAAGTGAAGTCAAATGTCTTTTCAGTTTGAATTTAAAGGTAAGGAGCTTTTCTCTAGAAAGAGAGAGAAATTATTCTAGGAAAAGAGTTATGTGAACAGAGGCTCAGAGAAGTGAAACGGTATGGTGTATTGTATAAATTGTAAGAATTTTGTCATGCTTGTGAGCTAAGACAGAGCATAGGATGCTATACAAATCTCAATAGAAAACTTGAATTTTATGTTGTAGGGCCTGGGATGGTAAATTTAAAATGAAGCTGATACCTTTCACCCACCTAAGTCACCTGGCTGACACTTTGACCAGGACACTCTTCTGCCAAACCTACAAGGAAAGAATCTTCTTCTGCATTATGCTCCAGTCACTGAAGTGAAACTGAGAATATAGTCAAAAATATCCCACATCTCACACACACACACACACGCGCACACACATACACACACGCGTGCGTGCGCAAACACACACACACACAAAGTAGGAAATCAGTCTGCCCCTGACTCTCCATTTTGAAAATTACTCAGGATTCTTCTTGGTTGTTTCTGGGAATCAGACACACATGTATCTAATTCAATGTAGGAAATTTGAAGACATAATTAATTCATATTCTTAGGTGCTACAGGGGTTTGCAAAAGCAGTGACCCAATATTACATATTTGAGAAACTGAATTGCAAATCTCATAACATTCTATCTAGGTTATTTTCAGTTTCTTACATCCCTGCCTCTTTTTTTCCCACTTCTCAACTTTTATATGCATGGATTCAAAATCAGTTTGGACACCATGGGCTACACCTTTGGTAAGGTTAAGAAGCCATTAAAGAGAAGACAGATAAATGAGAAAATGGAAGTACTTTAGTAGTGATGAGGATAGTAATTAGTTTAGTATATAAGAGCTTGAAAAATATTTTTATGGTCACCTTCTACTCTAAAACTAAAAGATTCCTTGAGTCACTGGACATTTCTAGCATTTCAGTTGTCTCAACTGAAAAATGTGGGGGTGGTTGACCTATTGAACATCTTCATATTATATAATATCAGCTAGACAGAGCTCCATATTAGTAGTTTTCTCCTACGTATTAAAGAGTGGCTAAGAAGAAATGAACCTCATCTACCAAGGAGAGATTGATGTTTCTTGATACAACTTTTTAACCTGATTCATAACACAAGGGAATATCTTTGGGACTAACACATTGCCATTATGCCATATAGGGAAGAAAAAACGGCTTTGTTATTACCCTGTCATTATTTTTTATCTAAAATTGTAAAACTCCTGCGAGGTTTTAGGAAGAAAAAAGTCCAGAGCATACAATATATTCTTATTAATGCACAGTGTCTTTGCAATGTGTTCTGCAAGTTTGCTGGGGTAGGATAATAGTAAAATACTTTTTGTATCTATTTCATTTTTCTTTAAACAGATAAATGTGCTAAGCAAACATTAAACACTTACTGAGCTGCTAAGATGATTTATTAGAATAGTATCATTTTTGTTTTTCACTGCTATGATACAGTTATCCAAAAAAGCATATAAGTAAACAGTATGCTTTATTTTCAACAAAAATTATTTAACAGGTTAGATACTTAAGGCAAAATAAGGAATCCTGTTCTTTTAGGCTACCTGTTTATATGGCTAGGAATTTTGAGTATAGGGATAACTGAAGGGAACTGGGATGCACTGATAGTTGACCATGTAATGCTACTTTACATTCTCCCTAAATGCAGTAGATATTAATTTCATTATTATGCAGGTGAGAAAATCCATCCTTGAGAAATTCAAGTAAGTTGTCAAAAGTCATTTAAAACTGACAGAGGCAGTTTCAATCCAGGTGTGTCTAATTCCAAAGCTTCTGCACTTACTATATAAGCAGCAGCGACTACATCTGAACCCACCATGATTCTGATGAGAAGCAGAGTCAAGCTTTATAATAGCATCGCTGCTCTGATTAAAGCTGAATAAATCACCCATTTTTGAGTCAATTGGGGTCAATGACTGGAAACCCCACTTCCTTGCCAAGTAGTTGATAAGGTCTAGTTGTTTTGATCAGATGACTTTCTCAGCAATTAACCATTCTGATGAACCAAAGAATTGATTAGACATGAAAATAACCTACTTTTGGAAAATGGAAACGCAGCCTAAAACAATCTCATAGTTTCCTTTCTCTGTGGAGAAGCAGTGATTCTGCTTCATCAGCGGGAGAATGAAGGCTGGCAAGATCCCCTTTCCTCCTTTGCTTATTATTCACATTGTGATTTTCTTAACCACTTTTCTCAAAGATTGCCCAAAGAATCCTCTCAGATACCAGAAACCCTTGTTCCTGATCCTGACATGAAATATAAAAGCCAAATAGATGGCTGTTTTGTTTACTGTTCTGTGAAATTGCATTATTAGGTAAGGCATCATTTTAAATTAAGAAGTGATACATGGCTATAACTGGCTTCAACCCATTGCCCTTTTATGATTAATGAATATTTTGCCATGTTGAAAAATCCTGAGGAAATGATCGAAGATGTTTCATGCTGCTTCTGTCCTGGGTGTAACTGACTGTATTATACACAGAGACGCTGCAAAGGAAGCAGATATGATACTGTTTAGAGAAACAAAGAATAAGATTTACAATGTAATATCATGATTTCAAGGATCTCAACGGAAAAAAGTAGGGGAGGTTAACCTATTAAATGTCCTCATATAATATTCTCAGTTATGCAGAGCTCCATATTATTAGTTTTCCACTACATCTTAAAGTGTTTAAGAGGAGATGGCCTCATCTAACCAAGAAGGAGTGCTGTTTCTTGGTACAGTTTTTTCACCTGAATCATAACACAAGGGAATACCTTTGGAATGAACACATTGTCCTTATGCCACAGAAGGCTCATTTGAACTGATTTGACATTCAAATAAAAGTCTATGGAAGAGGAGCAGAAAATGATTGAAAAAGAGACAAGTTTAGATAGAAATTAGAAGCCTAGATTTTACAATGAGACAAACCTGTAAAAAAATCCATCTGTATCACATTAGTTGTATGAATTTAAGAAAATGATTTAATCTTTATATAAACAGCCTCAGTTTTCTCATATGTAAAATGCAGATTATCCCTCATAGGATTATGGTGAGGATTAATGGAGAGAATATACATCAAGTGCTGAGTACACAATGGATGCTCAGTAAATAATAATAGCTAGTTGTTTGCACAGTGAAGGGATCTTATTTATACACTGAGCCTTCATATCTCTTAAGCAGGTATGAAAGCAGGTGGGCTGGACCACTTGCAAGAAGCCCCTCAAGTGCCCCATTAGCCACCTGTAGTAGAGCCCAGGGGAGAAAGGAGCTCTTAATGGGGTTTTCAACTCCTCTAGACTATGCCTTCTTGTGTTTTAACATCTTTAATTCCATTGCAGTACCTAACCTAGTGTTTACTGCATGAGAGTGCTCGTGTGGTTTTTAAATGAGAGAAAAATAAATAGGAGAGAAATAGGTGTTTCATTTGCTATCCAAAGCAGCTGAGAGGTAAGAAACCAGATATCAGGTTTTCTAAAATGCCTCTATGCTCTAAGTGCCCGTCTTCATTTATGGTGTGTGGTAGCTAAACCTTTGAAAAGAAAATTATAGTAAAATATCAATAAGTAATCCAGTAAAAATCTGGGCCTCATGCTATTCAGTTTCAGAGGATGGAAGGAAAGAAGTAACATCTGAAGTACACCTTGATTGTTAAAGGGAGTTTGGCAGGTAGATAACAATCTGTGTTCCCTCTCTAAAAACAACCGGAAATGCTACAGGCATGAAAGCAGAGGTAAGAATGCTCAGTGCAATTTCCCTTCAAACAATCTTAGACTATATCTATTGAGCTCCATCCTCTTGGATGAACATTAAACCTCCATTTAAGCCATGTACACTGCAGGGGCAACCTCTCTGCCCTCATCTTTTTTTTTCTTTTCTTTACTTTCTGTTTTTTTTTTTTTTTTTTTTTGAGACAGAGTTTTGCTCTTGTTGCCCAGGCTAGAGTGCAATGGTGCGATCTTGGCTCTGCAAACTTTGCCTCCCAGATTCAAGAGATTCTCTTGCCTCAACCTCTGAGTATCTGGGATTACAGGAATGCGCCGCTACACCCAGCTAATTTCGTATTTTTAGTAGAGACCAGGTTTCTCCATCTTGGTCAGGCTGCTCTCGAACTCCTGACCTTAAGTGATCCACCTGCCTCAGCCTCCCACAATACTGGGATTACAGGGATGAGCCACCGTGCCTGGCTCCCCTCATCTTTTACAAATATGGCAAAGGGTATGAAAACATCAGCGTAATACACTTGCATATTTAAAAACTTCTAATGGTGGTTCACCCTTCAACCTAACAAATAACGAAACAAAACAATGTTTTGATTGCTTTTCTACCAATGGTGGCAGAATAGTGCTATTCCATGCAAAATTTATCCTTTCCACCTTCCAGATTAATAGGTTGTAAATATAACTTTTGATTTACTAAACTTACAGTTTTCTTTTAAAAACATCAGCAAAATATTACTTATTTTATAGATATATGTGATTAGTTCTGGTATTACAAGTCCTATGACTACTTCGGTACATGTACTAAATGTTTTATTATATATTATTAATATATTATAGTCAATAAGTATAGGGAGAGATTTTATTCTGGAGGGGGATGTGCTATTTAGCATTTTTCTCCAAACGTGTTTATTGGTCGGATAAATTATTGTCATTGTATCATAGCAAGTGTGTGTGCATGTGTCATCTGTTAATCTGCCATTTTATCTTCATAAAGGCAGAAAGAAGAATTTCATTTTAAGTAGTTGATTTCAGTAATATAGTTCAAAGTATCTTAAATGTGTTCAACTTCAAAACAAATGACTCTATCTTCTCTGTAGCAAAGCAAATTATAGTTATAGAAGAATTTATCTTGAAAATACGCCTAAAGTAGATCTCAAAAAGAAGCAAGCTGAATAGGCATTTCAAAAAGGAAATAATTTATCTACATTTAACAATAACAACAACAACAACAAAAATATAGTCAGACTCTAATGAAATTTCTCTTTGAAAGGGTTCCCATTTTGACTTCTCTGGACAACAGTCATGTTGTGAAAATATATTTGATAAGCACAGGTCATAGGTAGCTGGTGGAATGAGTATGAAGACACTACCTTTTGGAGAAGATGCCTTAGTAGATAAGCACTTTGATTTTGTTGTTCTTAACTTTTAAATGTAGATTTTCATTGGATTTGATTTCTACTAGATAAATTACTTTCCCCTAACCCCCAACAAATGCTATAGAGTTGGATATTGCCCTTATCAATACGGTCACAAGACAGGAATGTTCCAGGTCATGATAAAAGGAAAGGCCAGCAGCACAGCACAGTATTAAGAGCATGAGCTTTAGTACAGGCTGCCTCTACTACTCCTTGAGTACTGTCAGGGCAGGGATTTAGCCTCCCTTAGATGCCTCCCTTTTCTAAAATAATATTATACTATTCATTTTAGAAAACGGAGGCATCTAAGGGAGGGCTTTTTCAAATGGTGGCAGCTGACCAAGGGTAGAAGCTGAAAGGGCTCTTGCAGCCTAGGCCTAGGATTTGTATAACTTCACTTCCTTCATATTCTTCTACACAAAGTCAGTTGAAAAACCAGCCCAGTTTCAATGGTTGGGAAAGAGATTCCTCTTCTTCATGAAGGTGAATGAAAAGTATTATAGCCATTTTTGCAATCTGGTGTGGCTTATATAGACATGATTCTACCAAGCAACTTAATTTCCTTATAAATGAGTGTGGCAGACAACGTAGACAAGTGGTAGGTAATGGATGGAAATTGGTAGCATGAGCCCATAAGACCAGTCTTAACACTACTGATAGAGAGCTGGGAAAAAGAGCACCCTCTGAGTAAGGCACTTCATTATTTTTCTATTGAAACCTAATTTAGGAAATAGGGCAATTGATGTATCTGGTTTTGAAATTAATCCTTGTAGTCCACATTTAAAGGTAATAATTTTAAAATATTCCATCCTTCTATTTCTGTGAACTATATCTTGAAAAGGAACAAAGATTTAGATATACTACACCTTATTCACCCAACCCTAGAAGCACCACTATTAAGAGCTTTTATTTTGGTTAGATGAGATTAGTCCTGTAAAACAGCTCATATTTATATAAAACATAGAGTTGAAGTAAATGAAGTATTGCCTAATTCAGTTTTCTTCACATGTGAATGTTTCATAAATATGTAGAGCTATTGTAAGATTTTTCCCTGCTAAGAATTACCGTAGGGAATTATAAACCACACCACTAATCGCCCTGGAAATTTTATTCTGAACAGAGTGTAAGCTAATTTAGTGACAGGTAGCATCCTTAATTGATTTAATTTTTAAACATACATGTGTAGTTCTTTAACCATAGCTGAGAAACCACCAAGGACATTCACTGATAATTCAGTTTCATGGATTCATATCTTTCTTGAAGTTTTAGTTTATTGATGATTAATCTGAATATTCTAGTTCTAAATCATTTACTGATTAATTATTTTTCCTTATATGTCAGTTCTAGATTGTCTCAGGATTATTTGGCAAACATGGAATCTGCTCTGACATGTAGTCTTAGGATATTCTCTTAATATTGACATGTATACTCCACTTCAAGCTTTACTCAAAAAAGGAAATTTTTATAAAAATTTTAAATTATGGTAAATTTAAAAATTTACTACCTTAACCATTTTTAAATGCATAGTTTAGTAGCATTAAATGCATTCATACTTTTTTTAACCATTACCGTGGTCAACCTTTGGGATGCTTTTCATCTTAGAAAACTAAAAATCTGTACCAATGGAAAAATAACTTTCCATCCCTCCTTCCTCCCAGTCCCTGGGAATGACCATTCCTTCTGTCTCTATGATTTTGACTATTCTAGGTACCTGATATTTGTGGAATTATAAATTCTTTGTCCTTTTGTGACTAGCTTATTTTATTCAGCATGATGCCTTCAAGGTTTATCCATGTTGTAGCGCATGTCAGAGTTTCCTTCCTTTTTATTTTTCCTGAAAAATACTCCATTGTATATGTATATCTAATTTTGTTAATGCATTCATCTACCAGGGGCCATATAGGCTATTGTAAATAATATGCTGTAAACATGGATATACAAATGTCTCTTCAAGATCTTGCTTTTATTTCATATATATACTCAGAATAGAATTGCTAGATCACATGGAAATTTTATTTTTCAGTTTTTGAGGACCTATAATATAGTTTGCATTGCAGCTGTACCATTTTACACCCCTACTAACCGTATACAAACATTTCAAGTCATGTACATCTTCAGAAACACTTATTTTCTGCTTTTTTTAAATACTAGCCATCCTATCTGGTATTAGTTGGTAGCTAATTGTCATTTTGATTTGTCTTTCCACTAATGACTGTGACATTGAGCATCTTTTCATGCCCTTATTGGCCATTTGTATATCTTCTTTTGAGAAACGTCTGTTAAAGTTCTTTACCCATTCTTTAAAAAAAATCAGGTTGTTTTGTTGTTGCTGTTGACTTGTTGGAGTTCTTTATATATTCTGGATATTAACCCCTTTTCTCACTCATTTGTAGGTTACCTTTTTATTCTACTGGTAGCATCCTTTGATGCACACTTTCAATTTTGGTAGAATTCAATTTCTCATTTTTAAAATTTCCTTTCTTTTCTTGTCTTTGCTTTTGGTGTCATATCGAAGAAGTCATTGCCAAATCCAATGTCCTGAAGATTTACCCCTATGTTTGCTTTGACAAGTTCTATAGTTTCAGCTCTTATGTTTAGGTATATGATCCATTTCCGAGTTAATGCTTATATATGG
The DNA here is from genome assembly GCF_049354715.1 of Callithrix jacchus. Lineage (NCBI taxonomy): Eukaryota > Metazoa > Chordata > Mammalia > Primates > Cebidae > Callithrix > Callithrix jacchus. The sequence continues at coordinate 135,623,955 of NC_133502.1, read as the reverse complement.
TGTAGATAAGGTAAGGGTTCAGCTTCATTCAGTTGCATATGGATATCCAGCATCCCCGGCTTGTTCAAAAGACGGTTCCTTTCCCATTGCATGGCCATGTCACCCTTGTGGAAAATTATATGATTTTCCACATTATATGTATTTTCCAAATGATATGTATTTCTGAGCTCTGCATTTTTTTCTTTGGTCTATATGCGTGTCTTTATGCAGGTACCACATTTTCATGATTATTGTAGCTTGGTACAGTTGACCCTTGAACATCACGGGTTTGATCAGCTGCAGTCCACTTATGTATGAATTTTTTTCAACTAAAATTTTTTATCTACTGAATTGTCATGGAATGTGAAACCCTTGTATCTAGAATGTGGCCTTTTCACATACGTGGGTTCTTCATGTCTGAACACAGCACTTGGGTGTGAGTGAGCTTTGGTACTCCCCTGATCCTGAAACCTATCCCACACATTTACCAAGGGATGATGGTAATAAATTTTGAAATCAGAAAGTCTGAGACCTCTAACTTAGTTTTTTTTTTTTTTTTTTTTTTTCAAGATAGTTTTGGCTATTTGTGGTCCCTTGAAATTTCACATGAATTTTAGGATGGCTTTTTTTTTATTTCTGCAAAAAATGCTTTTGGGATTTTGATAGGAATTGCATTAAGTCTGTAAATTGCTTTGGGCAGTGTTGACATTTTAACAATATTAAGTCTTCTGATTAATTAAGGTTTTTTTTTTAATTTATTGATGTCTTTATTTCTTTCAGCAATGTTTTATAGTTTTTAGTTACAAGCCATTCATCTTCTTAGTTAAGTTTATTCTGTTCTTGATAAATTAAATCATTTTCCTAATTTCCTTTTAGTGTATAGAAACAACTGTTGTGTTCTACAGCTTTGATTTTTTTGTTTGTTTTACTGTATACTGATGATGACAATTTGAGCAAAAGGAAAGACATTGGCTATTTCCCTTGGGAAATATTAAATGGTTTATCATTAAATGATTTATGTAATCACCAACTATATTGTTTTCTTTAAGCATTCCAAGAATCTTTGAAATTTGGTTAGTATTTTAGTCTTTTTCCAGCATTCATTTCTTAAGTCATGAGAAATTTACATGCCAGAGGGGAAATCTAGTCCCTCTCGACATGACCACAAAAGAATGATGAATACAGAAAAAGGTATTCCAAGTCAGTTATCCATAAATATCACAATATGGGGCTATCTTACTTTGTAAAAACCTATGAATTTGGCACAGAGAAACAAAGGAGTGATGATAAAAATTTTGTGAACTTTAGCAGAGTCTAAGCCTATTCTCTTTGAATATGGGTCGTATTACTTTTATAAAGAACAGTTGGTACTGCAGTTCAGCCCTGTGACCTGTATCGGTACAGAAATCCCTTGCCTTCACCAGCCATATCTATAAATTTATCCTCTTGAAATGCCTTACAGTCTCCCTTAGAAACAATGACTATGCATGTACTAGATGGGAAGTGATATAGGGGAAAAGGTGTTTGTACAATAGACGATGCGAGTCTTTATAGTGAGCCAGCAAGTTTAAATTAAAAATTGTATAACCACAGATGAGGCAAGTCTTTATAGTGAGCTAGCAAGTTTAAATTAAAAACTGTATAACCATGAAGGAATATTCCTCTGTTCACTATAAGTGGTGTTGCTGATTATCAAGAAGAAATGTCACCTGCTGCTTTCTAAAATTGACCTTGTAATTAAGAAGAGACTTAGTGGTTATGCCCAAATGAGAAATTAGACAATTTTAAAATAAGAAATATTACTTCTAGAGTATTTAGAAATGCTGATTTATTTTTATACTTCACCATGTTTGGATATTTTGGAGCTATAATTTTCTTTGGGCAATGAGACTTCCTTTGTGATGTGATAAATTTGTAGTACTAGTACTCTAAGAATTTATAAAAGAGAGATGAATTTTGTACTTCCTCAGTTGAGACCGTGGCCTTCTTAACTTTAGGTATACTACAGCACTGCCAAACATGCAACTATGTCATTTGATGTTGGGGTGATTTTTATTTTTCCATTATACTCTGTTTTTCCACCATGCAATTATTTTCTCATTTTTTAAAATTATAACATGCCAGATTTTTATATTGGCAGGCTCCTTACTTATTCCTTAGCCCATATTTTAAAAATTGTTTGAAAATAAATTTGTATTTACATATATTTACATATAAAATTATACATAATTTTGTTCTTTAGTACTATTTCTATTATTGGCAATATTGCAAATTTAGATTCTTCAGAATAGAAATTTTAAAACAAAGGATTATTTTGTGAATGTCATTTGTCTCAAGGCTGATTTTTTTTACTGAATGTGCTTTATTTTAGAACCATAAAATAGAGAAGTGATATTTTTTTTTTTCTTATCCATTTCCACATTTGTTTCTTTGTTCTTACAGGACATTGAAATGTACTGGCCAGGCTTGTTCTCTTCCCCATTCTATGTTTAAGGACAAGATGGACTAATGGAGTCAAACTAGCTTAGGAACATGTCTTACATTTTTATAACAGCTTACATTAAGCAAATAACCCCTCTGAATGCATTTTCACATCTGGAAAATGGTAATCATATTACTAAATAGATTGGTATTACAAAAATGAAATAATGTTTGTGAACTATCTACTACTCAATAAATATCCCATAAATGTTTTTCTTCACTTTCACAGCACATACATTTGAGAAAAAACAAAAATTAAAGAAGTTTCAAAATCAAGCAAAGCTTAAAGATCAAATAGCTTTTATCCTATTTGCTCACTGGAAAAAAGATGGGAACTCCCCCATTTATTTCCTTGTTAGCATAAATCTGACACCAAACAACATGAACTATAAAAATAACATAAAATAATACAATGGAGAAAAATATATAACATATTAATTCTGCAATTTAGTAAAATAATATGCTTTAATTATGAGGGATTTATTCTGGAAATATTAGAACTGATTAAAATTAGAAAATGACTTCTGTAATTGATCACATTTATAGATCAAAGGAGAAAAAATATATGAATATTTTGATTGGTACTAAAAATACATTTATTGAAATTAACAATATTTATTCCACACTTTAAAAGACAGTTTTTAACATGATGTAAAAGCTACCTCAAACCATATTAAAGATTATGTTAAATGCTGAAACAGTACAGACATTTCCTTTTGCAATCAAAAATTTCCTTATAATCAAGAAAGTTCCCTCATAATCACGAGGCTGCAGCCTCTGATCATTTGCATTTATTAAATGCTTCCTATGTGCTGAGCCCCCAAACTAAATGGTCTCTTTTAATCTTGCCATTTACTTTAAGAGAGTAATCTTATCCATTTTACAGATGAGAAAATGAGGCAACTGAGCCTTAGGGATAAAAAGGAAATTGCCTAACATTATATAACTAGTAAATGGCAGAGTTAGGACTTATTCTAGGTCTTTCTAATTTTTGGACTCTTAAATACTCAGTGCTTTCTTACTGAACAAGAACTCTAATCATATGCTCATGACACCAGAAAATTAGGAACTCCAAAAAATTTTTGAAGGAATATGATCCTTGTTCATTAAAAACAGTAGTTATCCAATGGGGAAGAAAATGGAACCTCTCTTAGACTCCCTTAAAATTATAGTTCAATTTAGTTTTTAGTGCTTCAAGTCTAAGAGTGTTAGTTCAGTCCCCTTTTCACCACCTAAGGAGTTAATGATTAGAGTTTTCTTAGAAGATGACCACAAATTCATTCATTTGTTCACCCATAAATATCCATTCAGAACCTACCTTTTGCTATATATTTTCTGTAGGAAAGGGAGGTGCAGATGAATATAATTGAGTCTTTACTTTCAAGATGCTCACAATTTAGTAGGCCTAACAAGCATGGAATCAACATAATAATATGCCATGCATAACAATAAAGAATTATACATGGTAAACAGGTATTATACAAAAGGTAATGACAAACTATTGAAAGTAGGAGTGACTTTTCTTAAGGTCTTCTTGAAGGAGACCACATTTTAGAAGGATTGTGAGAGTTCTGTAAGAGTTCATCATGTAAAGTGAAATAACCACCTGCTGTTTCCTCAGGGAACCACAAACTATGTATTACATAAGTAAGGGAAATTTTACTAACCTTATAGAATAATTCTCTTCTAATAATTATGTAGTATATTTTTTCTATATTATCCAACTTATCAGATGCTTATTTTTCAGATCAATATCACATTACTGTGATATAATTACTATTGTCATGAATTACTGGCATAAGAAATAAATTATGTTAAAATGATCTGCTTTGATTTTATTCATTATGACATTTAAATGTAGTACCTAGAACTTGTTGGCTTTCATAATGTCTTTAATGGAAAAGAATGGGACTGAACACCACTGAACTGCAACCATTCCTAACAGAGCTTGGTTTAAACTTCTCCTCCCTGCCCATTCCATAGCCCTGAAAACCACAGATGAGTTTGCCTTGTCATAGTCCTTCATAGACTTCCACAACTGACTTCTTTTATACATTTCACACCAATATATAATTGAAATAGCCTTTTTTATCTGAACTCCTTACTCACAACCTTATCTAAGGGAGGCCATGCTGTATCTTATATCACTTTCTATGATAGCACCTTAGATTTTTTATTATTTTATTTGTCTGTCTGTACCTCTACAGAAAAAGTGTTAGACTATATGTTCTATGAGAGCTGGAATCCTGTTTAACAACCAATTACTGTGCAGTGGCTGGCACATAGTAAGTGCTAAAAAAATTGTTACATAAAAACATGGATGAAAATGATTTATTTTTTGTATATTTATCTGAACTGTAGTTGTGATCTCTATTACAGTCAGAAAGATCAACACTTGTTTACTACTATTCAGGTTTAGGTTTTGCAGGATACAATACACCCTATTAAGCCAATTGGCTTAATAGGGTGTATATGACAGTAGTGTCCATCTATATGATGTATTCACTAGGTCAGAGTTATAGTTATAATCTACACACTTATGTACTTGATATTTGCAATAAAATGTGTATTTCTAAAGGGCTGTAAGGGTATATAAATGCATATGTGTGTCCATGTATTTCTTTTATTAGTTCAAAGAGTGGGTACATATGTACAATTCTTCATCTAAGTAGGTATGGAAGGAAAATGTATGCATTAGATTAAAAAATACAAAGAACTTTGTCCTATACTGTATGCCTTGATCTCAACATTAACAGTTTGAGTATAGCCTAATAAAAGCATCTTCTTATACTCCTCAGCTCTCTGGATGAAAACACTCCACTGTTCACTGCCTTCGAGACAGGTTCTGACCTTTTCTAAGATACTTACAGTGAAGAGATAACATGTCATATCTTTTTCTTGATAGACATTTTGAGGGACTCTTGCATGGGATTTGAAGCTGAGTGTGCTGGGATGGAAGGGATTCACTCATTGTAATTCATCTGGAACACTTCGTAATCTTGAGTTTCCCTATCTCTCTCTAAAAATAATTAATGCTTCACAAAAGGTAATATTCTTGAAGCAAATTTAATTTAAAAATCTATTTTAAGTGATAGTGAGGTGATGACACACTTTAGTAAATTTTAAATGTTCAAAATATTCTTAGAAATCAGATTTGAGTGTGTGAGTGCTTTAAATTCAAGATCCACAAAGGAGAGAAAAACCGTAGTGATTATGTTCTTTTTAAGGAATGCTGTTGATTATAATGATTATTGCCCAAACTTATTAATCTAGCATCTTTAATTAAAGTAGATAATGATGAAGTATATTTATTTAATGGAAAATATTTAATTTTATGAAAAGAATATAAATTTCTGGCTTTGCTTGTGTGACCAAAGAAGCCAGATTGTTTACATAACTGCTATAGCTACTCCTGTCACATGTGATAGTGGTATAATGAATAATTTTGCCTAAGATTTTGATAGAGTAATCAAAAAACATAAAAGTCTTCAATCTTTACAGGTTTTTTATACAAATGAAAAGCTGAGCAGATGAATTAAAATAATTTTGTTCAAGCCATTGGCTTAATAGGGTGTATTGTATCCTGCAAAAACCTAAACCTGAATAGTGGTAAACAAGTGTTGATCTTTCTGACTGTAATAGAGATCACAACTACAGTTCAGATAAATATACAAAAAATAAATCATTTCATCCATGTTTTTATGTAACAATTTTTTTAGCACTTACTATGTGCCAGCCACTGCACAGTAATTGGTTGTTAAACAGGATTCCAGCTCTCATAGAACATATAGTCTAACACTTTTTCTGTAGAGGTACAGACAGACAAATAAAATAATAAAAAATCTAAGGTGCTATCATAGAAAGTGATATAAGATACAGGATGGCCTCCCTTAGATAAGGTTGTGAGTGTATTTGAGATGATATTTAAACTTGGTCCTGAAGGATGAACAATTGGAAGAATACTTACAGGAAAAAGATAGTGCATTCAGAGACCCAGAATTGGAAAAATGCTTAGAAAAGTGTTAGTGTAATAGGAGCCAAGTGAGCTCCAGCAAGAGCATCTCGGAATGAGGCAGCAGACAGCAGGGCCATTTCATGCAGGACCTTGCAGATTGCGGTAAAGAGTTTAGGATTTACTGTCAGTGTAATGGGATGCCATTGATCGTTTTGCAAAGTGTTAACATCCAGATTTCATTTAAAATATATTATCCTGCCTGTTGTCTCCAAAAGCATTTTGACTATGTCAGAAGTGGAAGTAGACAGGCGGAGAGGGAGCTAAGAGAAAGTCCCAAGGCCCTGGATTTACTGAGACAGGGATTTGATAGTCTCCTATCCATTCTACTGTACTATGTGAGTGAACTTCATTAAACTAAAAACAGAAGGACCTAGCATGTGAATTGATTAATACTCTTAATGCATGTTGAAGAATTTGCCAATATGTGATTTTGGTGCATGACCTTCTATTCTTCTGCTGTCTGTTTCTCTCTTCTTTTATATGTGTGGCAGCTATTGTAACTTAACAGTATAATTAATGACCAATATCCCATACCATTAAATAAATTTCTACAATGTTATCTTTTAGACACAAAATTTTACTGCTTAGATATACTATATGTTTATTTAAATAACCCTGTTTTTTGAACTCTGGACTTGTTTTCAATGCCCTACTATAATAAACAACTTTTCCATAATTTTCACTCATAAAATCTTAAAGCCAATCTTGAATAATCTCCTGAGGATATGTTATTTATACAAAATAATCACTTTCTCTAAAACAAATATCCATCATTACTATGGCAAAAATACCGAACAATGAAGCCCAGTTGAGAGAAAGCTATAGGGCAATCAGCTTGGTGCACTCATTAATAAATGGCTTGTTAATACCCTTCAAAAGTGTCTCCCACCTTCATCAGAAGATGATTCAAATTTATATTTTTACAGTCCAGCATATTATTAGTTTCATGGACTCTAAAGGTTTTAAACAAATAGTTGGAACTTTGAATATTAAATATACAGTTGGTAAGATATATTTTTGCTAACTGCCTTCTAAAACAGCACATAATTTGGAAAATGATTAGCAAATAGCAGCCCCTCTATGCTCCCTTTTTTTCTGCAGCAGATTTTGAAGACTAGCAAGTACATGGTGAGGGAAACTATATTGAAAATATATGTTAAAATTTACTTATCTATATGTATTTAACAAAATATGTTTTATATATTTACATATATATACTGTTTCAGCTCATCAATAGCTTTATGAATTTCTACCTGCTTCAAGAGCATGAACAAAATAATGATGAAATAGACAACTTCATGGTCTATGGAATGATATAAAATCCTAAAAATTCAGAGACCTGCTGACTCCCAAAACAGTAACAAGTAAAAGTTCTGAACGTCTTATTATTTTTTATTTTGATTGCTAGAACCTAGAACAGGAAGCCCTGGGGTAGAAAGCTTACAGAGCCTGTCTCTTTCACTTACTTGTCAAAAATATTTTTTAAAAAACAAGCTGCCACTTTGCTTATGTACAACTCTGATTCAGTGCAAATATATGTCGTGGGAAAGGCAGTGTTGTCATTCACTTAAGAAATGCTATTAATGTGAGAATTAAATAATCATTATAAATTAATAGTAATTGATTTAATAATATTAATATTGCTTACATTTTAAAAGCCTATTTTCAATGCACCAGTCTGTTTGATCATCGTAATTAACATTAGCAGCAGAATCCTGGCTTCAAATGAATCTTGTAATCAGCTATTTATTTATAACACAGACATAGCCTAGCCTCTGAAGCAGAAAGGAGCAGTCTAGGCTCCACCTGCACAGTAGGTGCCACTCCTACCACTCCCACATCTCAGCCCCCAGCTTAGTCCCAGAAGTCATCTGTCGAACCCTTCAGCATAATGGAGCACAGCGGGAAAGCCACTGTGGTACCCTGTGCCCGGAAGAAGACAGTAAGTGTTCCTTCCATTTCTTTTTTCTCCAGATGAAGAAAATTCAGCCCAGAGAGCTCAAAGATTTGTTCATTACCACACAGCTATTGAGAGGGAGAAGTTGGAGGGAAAGTGTTTTATGCCTACAGAATTCTTATTTCACTTCTCTTTAATTACATTTACAAGTGGTTACGTGTGCGTGTGTGTGTGTGTGTGTGTGTGTGTGTTTATTTTATGGGGAAAAGAAGAACAGGGAGCATACAATATGTAAAGACCTACGTGTGAAAACTTAGGCAAGTCACTTTCCCAACCACAAAATGAAAGCTGAAATAATAGATAAACCATAGCATATCCAAAATTAAATTATTCTGTTTTCTTAATACGAGGTGGGGGTTAGGGTTGCCAATCCCCTGTACAGTCAAAAATCTGCATTTAATTTCAACTCCTCCAGAACTTAACTACAAATAGCCAACTGTTATCTGGAAGGCTTACTAATAACATAACAGTAGATTAACACATATTCTATATGCTATATGTATTATATACTATATTCTTACAATAAAGCAAAAATAAAAAAGAAATGTTACTAAGAAAATCATAATGAAGAGGAAATGTATTTCCTATTCATTAAGTAGAATTGGATCATCAAGAAGATCTTCATTCTTATCCTTCACACTGAGTAGGTGCAGAAGGAGGAGGATGAGGAGGAGTTAGTCTTGCTGTCTCAGGGATGACAGAGGCAGAGGAGGTGGAATAAAATCTACATGAAAGTAGACCAAGGCAATTTCAACCTACATTGCTCAAGAATAAACTGTAATTATCATTTAAGGTGAATTACAATTTTATTATAAAATTTAGATTTGTTAATGAAAATCTAAATTTTAAATGCATAGTTTATGTCATTGGTCCCTCTTCTTTTTTGCTACCTAATAGATTTAATACAACTCTTAAAAATCCAAGGAGCTATTTTCTTAAGTTTATTTTCTGTTTTATAATTAGTAATATAGAAATGCAACTTGTTTTTGTGTTCTGATTTTGTATCTTGTTATTTTGCTGCATTCATTTACTAGTTCTATCAGATTTGGGAAGAAACTTAAGAGTTTTCTGCATATAAGATTGTATCATCTGCAAATAGAAATAATTTTACTTCTCCCTTTTCAATTTGCATGTTTTTTTTATTTTTATTTTATGCTTTTGCCTAATTGCCCTGGCTAGGGCTTTCAGACAAACAACCTTATTCACAAATGGGCAAAGGATTTGAATAGATATTTTAAGAGAACATATACAGATGGCCAATTAATCATTAAGCATGAAAAGATGCTCAGAATCATAAATCATTAGAGAAATGCAAATTCAAATCATAATGAGATACCACCCCACTATTAGACTCCTATCAAGTAAACAAAATAACAGGAGTTTTTGTTTTGTTTTCTTTTGTTTTTCACTTACAAGTGAAAGCTAAGCTATGAGTTTGCAAAGGCAGACAGAGTGGTATAATGTAATGAACACTGGAGAATCAGAAGAGGGGAGGGAGAAGGGGGTTGAGGGATGAAAAACTACTTGTTGGGTACAAGGTACACTACTCAAGTGATGGGTACACTAAAATCCCAGACTTCACCATTATACTACAATTCACCCATAGAACCAAAATCTACTTGTACCCCTAAAGCTATTGAAATAAATATTTTAATACAATAAAAAATAACAACTTTTGGCAAGAACTTGAAGAAATTTGAAACTTAGTACACTATTAATAGGATTTAAAATGGCACAGCCACTGTGAAAAGCAGTGCAGTGATTCTTCAAAGACTTAAAAATAGATTTACCAGTGATCCAGCAATCACTTCCAGGTACATAATGCAAAACAATTAGAAGCAAGCTCTTGAAGAATATTTGTATACCCATGTTCAGCAGCATCACTCACTATAGACAATAACCCGTGTGTCCACCAACAGATAAATGGATAAGCAAAATGTGGTATCTATGTATGATGGAATATTATTTGGCTATAAAAAGGAAGTTAATTACAGTTTATGCAACAACTTACATAAGGTACCTAGAGTTGTTGAAATCAGAGACAGAGAACAGAATGGTGGTTGGCAGAAGGGGAAAATGGTGAATTATTGTTTAATACATAAAATATTTCAGTTTTGCAAGATGCAGAGTTCTGGAGATGGATGGTGGTAATGATTGCCCAACTACGTGAATGTACATGATGCCACTGAACTGTATACCTAAGAATGGTTCAGACAGTAGATTTTAAGTTATGTGTATTTTATTACAATTATAGGAATTGAAGAAAAATGCCAAGGATAAAATCTTTTTGCCACTCAGAAACCTTGATAGATTTTCAAACAGATTGCAACAAAAGGAGAATGTGGTTTATTAAATATAACTTTTCTCTGGAGTTGTCTGGTTTGGAAGTAATCTTAGCACGTTTTCATATGCCTGTGAAAAAATTCATACATTTATTTGTTTAGAATGCTCTCCTAATATCTGATTTATAATGATATGCTATCATATTTAAAGGAAAAATGATAATTTCCAGAGATGAGCAGCTTGTTTTGAGAATTTGTTTTTGCGCTAGCAGCCTTCCGAGGTGGGCACCTGTGAATTCTTAGCAACTTCTCTAATCTCATTCCGTTTTGGTCGATGTGCATGTTGACACTGAGGGGAAGGCAATTTGTAAGAGAACAGAACCTTTTTTTCATCAACTAACTACTGTGAAGCTGTGCACTTTTACCTCATTTTCAAAAGTATTCTATGAAACATGTTAAAATTTTTGCCTGACGATTGACTTTTCATATTTTATCAGAAGAAAATGATTAGAATTAGAAGATGTCAGAGTAAGTTTTCCAAACCAATGATGCAATCGAAAGCAAGTAAAGCATACACATGCACTTCCCCCTTACTGCATTTGTTGTTCTGAATCTTTCAAACACAGATTCTAACAGAGAGCAAACTTTCTCTTACTATACTTTGTGGATCTTTATCTTGGAGATAACGAGGCACTGGCAGTCACGAAGCAGCAGTCTCATGCTCTCGTTAATGCCAGGGCTTAAGTCACAGGAAACCTCATGGGACTCATGGCTCTGGCACTCATTTTTGTTTTGTTTTGTTTTATTGTATGTTTGTTTTATTAGTAAGCAAAAATCCAAACAGCCTTTCAGCTGGTTTAGGGGAGCAGGGGAACATTCTTATTTTTATGCCTGTGCAGTTCTGTTAATGACTTTCAGAATTTTTATTTTAATATGCAAGTGGCTTATTATTCTTTAGCAGAAAACCCCCATAAAACAAACAACTGTTCAACTCTGAGTAGTTCATGTAAATCCTAGCTTGCCTGGTTAGCAATTTATTCATATACAAATTATAAAATAAGATGGAGAATAAATTTTTAAGAAGGCTGAATCAAATTATAACTTCTATTTCTTCCTTTCTTTTCCTCTTTCTCCTTCTTCTTTCTTTCCCCTAGTCTTCCTCCTTTCCTCCTACCTTCCTTTCCTCCTAGGCTTTTTCTCTTTTTCTGTTCTTCCTTCTTTCATCTCTCCCCCAATCTCGTCCTTCCTTTATTTCTCTTCCTCCCTCCCTTCAGTCCTCGTCCTTTCCTTCTCCCTTTATTTCTCTCTACATCCCTCCCACACTCGCTCCCTTTCTCCCTCCCCCTCTCTATCATAAAATGTATGATTTTTATCTTTTTTAGCCTCCGTTTCATTAATTTAAACAGGTTGTTGGTCTAGATGATATCTGAGGTCCCTTCTACTCTAATATGCAATGACTGTGATTCTAGTAGTGGGTTCAGGAGAAGAGTAACTGCACCAGATAATAAACTGAACATTATTACTGTGTGATGCTGATGCTCTCTTTTTCCTTTTACAATGACTTTGAAACACACACACACACACACACACACACACACACACACCTGTTAATCCAGCTTTGCAATAAGAATTCAGATTTCATGTTAAATAGAAATTTTAAGTCTTCCTCCAATCTGAGTATTATTCATCAGAGTCTCAACTGGGAAATATATTAAATCATTTAACACTATTCAAAAATCCACATCACATTCAGCAAAAATGACTCATGTACATAACTATCCACAGCAAAGTTCAAGATAAGACATTGTAAAATTGTACACCTGGGCATGCTATCATAAGAAATGGATAGGATGAATCAGATTTCTTCTTTCAGAAAGGAAATCTGAAGTGGGTATTAAAATTATGTTGACTTGTGTGTTTCTGAATGATGAGATGGCTGTACTCTATGTAATATCTTGAACAAGCAAATTATCTTGTAGCAGAATCACAGAAAATAATTACTATCCACAATGGGGTATACAACATGAATTTTTTTGACTTGTCAGAAAGTTTTCATTTTAAACACATCAGTCATGTGTTCAAAATTAATTTTTCACATAATGCCTACACGAAAATGATGCTTTGGACAGGCACTCAGTGGAGTTAAGGTGATACAAGGAGGGGTTATCACTGAAAACCTGTTCTGTATTCTTAGTGTCATATGGTGAATATGGCATTAAAGCAGGTGAAATTTATTTCTAATAATGTTTGTAGAAGCTTTTAAAGGAAATGCTAGCAGTTCAAGAACCACTGAGAAGACTAGTTTCTAAATTTTTTTTTATGAACTTGAATGAAAGTGGTCTTGTTTGTGATCTAGGAGGACTATAGACTATGGACTAGAAGGCCATCTTTCTATTTGAATGACTTTGAGAGAGTTAGGAAGCATCCCTGGACCTGAGTTCCCTGATGTATAAATAAAAGCATAATCCTCTGGAGGCTTTTACAAATCTACCTTTCCACATTGAAACTAATAATGGTAATAATACTCAAGATATTCCTGGTGTTTCTTATTTGCCATGCAATGTATTAAGTCCTCTGTAAAGTAATCTAAGTGAAGCAAACATATAGAGGTAAATATTTACAATATTTATAAATGTGTTCTTGCTTTACACATGAAAAAACTGAAATTTAAAGGAGATAAATAATGTACTCAAGGGCACCTTGTATACTGGCCGTATCTGAATCTTGGTTATCTACTGGCAAAAACAAGTGTTGCTTTTACCCAGCAGTCCCTCAGCACTGCCTCCCTTTGTAGATCACAAACTTTGTTGAGAGAATTTTAAGCAAAGTAGTAAAATAATCAGATTGCTTCTCTTTTCTGTCTTTCTCTCCCTCTCTCCCTCTCTCCATACTCTTACTACTTACTCCATGATTTACTTTGCCCAATCAAGGACCAGGCTTCCTGTACACTGTTTCACGTGCACATTGTTTTACAAGTTTTTATTCTGTTAGAATGCCTTGGTCAATGAAGAAGACTTCTTTGGGGTGAATCTCCTGGTCTGCTTATTTCACAGGGGTGTTTATTGGTAAGACTGAGATACAAACTTACCTGGAAAATTGTAGTGATTCAGTAAATACAGTGTAAGGAAAAGGCTAACCGTTGATTTTAATGAAATTAAGCAGCCTCTTGAAACAGAACCATTCTCTCCTCTCCCCATTTCCACCCTTCCCTTTAGCATGTGTCATTGTATACTTTGACACTTGTTTTGCTATCTGCTGCAAATTAGCAGAAAACCTTAGGAAAATTTGCAAGTGTTGGCAGCAAATACAAGTTTCATTTCTTAAGCTGTGTGCTGTGCTGTGGCCTTGGAAACCTCTCCTCTGTGATAAGAGGAATCTTGGCACAGGTACTTAGGTGAGCTGAGAAATCTGCATCTGTCCCTTTAATTCTGTGTAATCATTTGCCTCCAAATAGTGCCATTCATTAAGGAGCAGTAATGACCTTTGAATAGTGTTTTACGCTTTCGTGGTTACCCTTTCATCCCTGCCGTGCTGAGTTGCAAATAAGTTGGTTTTCCATTTAATAAGTAATTTTTTTCTATTACCTTACTCATGCTCATTTTATTTTTCTTTTTATTCTCTTTGCCTCAATTATTTCTTTACCTGTCCCTCCTTCCTCTTTTCCTGTTTTTAAATTATTTTCTTTCTTTTATCCCCTTTCTTATGTTCTTCCTTCTTTCCTTATGTTGATAAATAGTTTATACACCACTATAAACTATCATAACTCTATACATATTTATATATACATCCCTACATATAGGGATATATAGACTTAGAAATGAAAATGTAGTAATATCATATATTCTTTCTTATGAAAGTTAGCCCCTGCCGTTGGAGATTTCTTTAGTAAACTGCACCCAACACAGAAATGAAAGAGATTAATTGGGATTTTTGCGAATGGTTATCTTGAGTGTCTTAACTATAGAATCATCATGAATTATAAAAGCCCAGTTTCAGTACAGCAATGCAGTTGGAAATTTCTTCTACCTAGACCAATGCTGGTGGGAAGAATGAATTTAAATAGCCTTTTCACAGTACCTTTGTAAAGTCTGCAAACCTGTTTATCCTAGTTGTGTATTTAACTTGGTCCTTAAAGAACAGATAGGAAATGAGAAGAACAATTTGGTTGGAGAATGCTGCAGATGGCTTCACCTTTGTCTAGAAATGCCAAAGTAAATTTTCCAAAGTATACATAGTCAGAATCTGGTGAAGATAGAGTAGGGAGAGTTGTTTTCACCTGCTTTGTTAATTGATCTGAATATATAGCTTTATTATGTGGAAATGAGAAAATGGAGGATGCATAAAGGGAATAGCAAGCTAATGTCGGGCTGGAAATGGTCATCGATTAAATACACTTAGCCATAATGAAAGGCAAAGATGGACAGGTAGGTAGTAGCCACATTCCAGAAATCTTTTTTTTTTTCTTTTGATAGGGAGCCTTGCTCTGTGACCCAGGCTGGAGTGTAGTGGCATGATCTCAGCTCACAGCAAATTCCTGGTTCAAGCAATTCTCCTGCCTCAGCCTCCCAACTAGCTGAAAGTACAGGCATGTGCCACCATGCCCAGCTAATTTATGTATTTTTAATAGACATGGGGTTTCACTATGTTGGCCAGGCTGGTCTTGAACTCCTGATCTCAAGTGAACCACCCACCTTGGCCTCCCAAAGTGCTGGGATTACAGGTGTGAGCCATTGCATCCAGGTGCACATTCCAGAAATCTCTAATGTAAACCAAAACTTCAAATTTTATCCCTAATGAGCAATGAAAGGGAATTTTGAAAATGATAAGAAAAATAAGAATACATTGTTCATGCAAGAAGAAACTGCACTCATGGAGTTATGGAGAAAAATTAGAACGCTATTGGCATAATTAGGAATTAAAGTACCCTGATACCTTGCCAGCAATTTAATAAATGCTCTTTGGCTGAATGAATAAAGGAATGAGCTAACCTTTAGTCTATGCATGGTTGGTGAATAAAAACTAAAAAGAAAGGAAGAAAAGAGGAGTCATGTGAAAACTGTGGAAAAGGCTTAAATATTGATGTGGGGTGGGAAATGAAGAGAAGGAAGAGTTAAAAATGCCCTGACATCAATGGCAGGAAACTTGATAGAAGGAGAAGTATGTCAAATAACCATCTCTGAAACCATTTTCAATGAATCACTAAAACAGGCACAGTAATAAAGTAATTCTATTTTGCTTTCCTCCTTTCACTTCTCAAATGTGTATATGTATGTGTCTGTGTGTTTCTATTACATGGTAAATGCTACAAATCTAATAGTGATAGAGGTAAATTCAACACATTTTTCAAGGGAGAAAAACCTAGCTACATGAAGGAATTGGTGAGGTTGGTACTGGAAACAACAAGTTAAATTCCATTTGATGTGACACTATGACCTCTAAGTAGAGGTGACGGGCCAAGACTCCCCTGAGGACACAGAAATGAAGACACAGCTTTGGAGTTAACTGTGATAGAGGTTTCAGAATGATCGCTCTCTTGGAAGGACCCAATTCTATTTCAATTGAGAGGATATGTATTAATATAACAATATTGAATAATAATGCAGTATTGCTAAAGCTCAAGAGAGAATAAAAAATAAAGTAAATATACAAGTTACCTATATATATAGTGTTCTTTGAAAGTCTTAATTTTGAAGAACATTAAAATGTCAGTGAACTAATCAAAAGTTCCAGCAGTAAGATTTCTAGGCAGGGATTTGTTTTTCAGTGTTGCCTTTCTATACCTCCTAAAGAGAAAGGCACATTCCTCCTTATTGAGTTAGATCTTTTTAAATTTAACTGAGAATTAAATTTCTGCTGGTTTGCTCCAAATGAAATTCCTCAGTCAAAGGTTTATATGCCAAGCTAAAAGGTGTCGTCCTTCTGGAATTTTATACACACACGCACACACACACACGCACACACACACACATACACACACGCACACACACACGCACGCACACACGCACGCGCACGCACACGCACACATACACACATGCACACACACATACACACACGCACACACACATACACACACGCACACACACACACACACAAGCAGCTGAGCCTCTAGATTTAAGAGTCACATTCTTCTACACACACGCATGCACCTGCACGCACCACACACACATACAAAAGCAGCTGAACATCTAGTTTTAACAGTCACGTTCTTCCATACATTTCAGCAGCTACTAGTTTCTACTCCAAAAGTCACTGCTGCTCACTTACGGATGGAATTATTCAGCCTTGTCATATCTACTGTGGCAAAAAATGATCACACAAAGTGAGATTACAATAAAGAGCTGATTTTCAAAATTTAGCCTGAATACAGGTGCCCAAATGATGCAAGTATGCCTGGAATATTTCAAAAGCAATTTATCTCAAAAGAAATAGTCCAGTGATATTCCAGGGAGACGCAACCTTTAACATCTCACCAGCCAAGTTTGAAATAGCTCAGTACAGTAGTGCTATAGGTTCTCATACTTTATGTATATTTCTTCTTTTGAACATAATTACACACATTTTATGGTACATTATGGAAATTCATTTCTGACAGAATATTCTTTTTAATAATATGATTTAGAGCAAATAAAATCTAAGAGAGTTTCAGTTTCCAAATACTTAAAACAGAGTACCTGTTAGATTGAATAATTTTTTAAAAGAAAATTAAGTCAATAAACTTAAAGTAAATTGACTTTTTTTCTTGATACTTCTACCACAAATCATTTGGAGAATATATTTATTCATCTATCACAGAAAAGAGCAACATGTTGTTTTCATAATATAAAAAAATTACAGAAATAAGCAATGAAGGAAAGCTTAGTTATTAGCATGTGCTGAGAGAAAAAAAAGACAACCTGGAAGAGAGTAAGTTGAGGTCATTAAGTTATATAGGTATATTTTTATTCTACTTGGTCTTTAAGAGGAAAAGATTTTGGCTTGTTGGGTCAGCTTCTGGGCTTCCTTTGGTTAAAAAAAAAAGTAGGTAAAGAGAGAATCAGAGAAATAATTAAAGAAAGCAGAGAGACTAAATTAATCTTCATCATAAGGAATTGAGAGATTAATAGAAATGATGCCAAGGAAAGGATTTAATTTCATTTAAAAATCTTACATTCATATTCCATGTGCAAACAACTGTGCCAAGTGCTTATAGGGTATGGAATTGAGCAAGACCCAGTCCCTTATCTCTACCAGGCTCACAATTTTATAGGCAGGAACCAGATTACCATTATGTAAACTCTGCTCCTTGCCAAACTAGATTAAAATTTCATGCATATTATTCTGGGAGTCCAGGAAAAGTTAAGGTCATTCTTTTTTATGGAGAGGGGTGGCATTCTCATAATCATTTGAAACAATGGCATTTTAGTTATTCTTTTCAAACAGGGTAGGACCTCAGTAAGTTTAGAAGAGGTTAAATAAAGGCATTGCAGGCAAAGACTAAAACAATCATATTTATTGTATTAGTCAGAATCCTGTGTCAGGAGAGGTGGCATTCCAGTGATAGGCATTACCATTTCTAGAACAGAAAGAGCCAGAAGAGCTGGCTGTCAGGCCTGAAGAGAAGCTGTAGCCATGAGAAGCAGCCACTTTATAGGAGCCGCAGCCTTTGACAGAGTAATGCAACCCCTGCCATCCTGTAAGGGAGCTGGGAGGGAGCCTTGGGAAGTTTCCTCTATTTACCTCCTACAGGACCTCTCTTTGCACTACTCCAACCAGACATCAAAGGGAAAGGAGGCCATTAATTAAGCCCATGAAGTTCAGCATTTTGGAATACAGAGCCAGTGGGAAAAGTACCGAGCAGATCTGGTGGGGCAGAGGGGAAATATCCAGCCAACACAGTCATTATCATCTTTATCATCACTAAAGTTGAATAAATATCAAAGTTATCTTAATGACAGTTCACACATGTTATCACATTTATTTTTCACAAAAACCCTAGATGGGGTATGATTATTTTATACATTAAGAATCTGAGTCATCGAAAAGCCTAATAACTTGTACTTCATACTACAACTGCTAAGTGGTAGAGAACTGATGCGATTTTGTCAAAACCCTGGTTTTTCTACTACACATTCTCCCTTCTTTTCAATGAAAAGGTTAAAGTGTAAGGTGTTTGGGAACTATCTTGTTGATATGTTGCTGAAACAGGGGGTCCATTGAGTGAGAAGACAGAAAAAATGTGATGGGAAAGATAGCCTGGCATGTTGGGAAAAGGGTTGGCTTTCATTGCGTGCATGTACTGTCAGACATGTGCCTTAGAAAAGGACCTTTATAGAGTTAATTCTTATCTAAACAGAGATGATGTGTTGGAGGAGAGAGTAGAGGAGAGCAGACACTTAAGGGGAAAAGAAGAGAGGAAGGAAGGGAGGAGATGAGGGAAAAGGAAGAAGGAAGACAGGGGCAGTGGGGCAGACAGGACAGGACACAGTGCATGGGTCTGCTGGAAAGATTGTTCATGGCAAAAAGTTGCAAAATCATTGACGATTTTTGTTGTACTTGTCACTCACCATTTTTTGGCACCTTAATGATGATTTCTTATTTTCTAATCTCACTGTTTTAAATGTTTTATCTTCTACTCTGCATTATATTTATATATAATATGAAATTTTAACTGTGACTATTCCTCTTTTCACACACTAGCTCTTTTTTTCAACAAATGGGGGGAAAAAAGAAGAATTATAAATAAAAGAAAATAGAATTTGTTCTTTGTTTCATAATGCCTATCCTAGGTTATTGTTTTCTCTTTAGTTTTGTGGCTATAAGAGCTCATAAAATGACAAAATAGGTAAGGCAAGAGATCCCAGGCTGCATTACATTAACTGTATCCACCTGGGTGGGGTTTTAGACTTGCTTATGTTGCCCTAGTGGTGAGGTCTTGGTCACTTAAATGCCAAAAAGCTAGTCTTTCCTTATAAATCTTATCTTTTTTTCAATCTAAGAACATTAAACTTATTTACAAGAAAAAGCAAACAACCCCATCAAAAAGTAGGCAAAGGATATAAACAGATAATTTTCAAAAGAAGATATTTATGGGGCCAACAAACATATTTTTAAAAAGCTCAACATCACTGATCATCAAAGAAATGCAAATCAAAACCAGAATGAGATACCATCTCATGCCAGTCAGAATGGCAATTATTAAAAGGTCAGGAAACAATAGATGCTGGCGAGACTGTGGAGAAATAGGAACACTTTCACACCATTGGTGAGAGTGGAAATTAGTACAACCATTATGGAAGACAGTATGGTAATTCCTCAAGGATCTATAACCAGAAATACCATTTGGTCCAGCAATCCCTCTTACAGGGTATATACCCAAAGGATTATAAATCATTCTACTACAAAGACACATGCACACATATGTTTACTACAGCACTATTTACAATAGAAAAGACATGGAACCAACCTAAATGTCCATCAGTGATAGACTGGATAAAGAAAATGTGGTAGATATACACCATGGAATACTATGCAGCCACAAAAAGGAGTGAGATCATGTCCTTTACAGTGACATGGATGGATCTGGAAGCCATCATCCTCAGCAAACTAACCCAGGAACAGAAAACCAAACACAGTGTATTCTCAATCATAAGTGGGAGTTGAACATTAAGAACACATGGACACAGAGGGGAACATCACACACCAGGGCCTTTTGTGGGGAGGGAAATAAGGGGAGGGAATTTAGAGAATGGGTCAATAGGTGCAGCAAACCACCATGGCACACATATACCTGTGTAACAAACCTGCACATTCTGCACATGTATCTCATTTTTTTAAGAAGAAATAAAGAAAGAACATTTAAAATCTTAATTGTACCCTTGTTTTGTCACTACATGCCTTTCACGTATTTATAAAATATAACATTATATTTTGTTTTTCAGATATAAACATTGTATATATGATTAATATGCAAATATATTTCCATATATTAATTTTGTGTTTAGAAGCAGTCACCTTGTTCAGATTCAATGTTCATGAAAGAAATAAAAAACAGGAAAAATGATTTCAAAAGCTCTCATCAGACTTTTGTAGAACAACAAAAAAGACCATACCTTTCCAACTGTTTACAGTTCTGCCTAACATTCAAACACCCTCATATGTTGAACTAATTTATTTTTCAGAACCCCTTACATGCTCCCTTTACATTTCTTGTGTTGTCCTCTTTAATTTCATCCTGTTTTCCTGAAGCTGCATTAAGTTTTAAGTTTGAGAAAGCCTCTATCAACCATCATTAATTACCCTTTTTTCTCAACTCTTCTTCATTCATGGGTACCTTTGATAATTATTTGTTCAAGGTTTGAGCTATCAAAACTCTATGCGTAGAATATTGATAACATGCCTTACAATGCATGTTGTTTTACAAGGCACTCTTACATCCCTACGTCATGTGGTTCTTAACTCTCCAACAAACCAATTATTTAAACCAGTGGAATATTGGTAAATGTTTTACAACTAGGTCTTTTGGGTATAGAAAGGCCTGGTTTGTAGTGTTTGCTGGTGTCTGTGATGTAAATTCACCTATCATGCCTAGTTTTAAGCTACTGATATAATATCACTGAACATGGAGCTGGAAAGAGATGTTCACAATTGACTCTCACATGCCAATATGAGCCAGTTCCTGCAAACCACTGGAAATGGAACTTAGGAAAATTCATATGTTCTGCAAGCTCCCACAGATCATAAGAGACAGAGCTGGCACTGGATTCAGGTCTTCTGACTCCCCATAAATTAATTCTCTTCACAAAATAGGCTGTAGTTCAAAGATATGATTGTATCTTGGGCTGTTCTTTCTGGTGCCAAAGGGTGACAGTAGAGCCACTCTGTCTGCTTTAGACACCCCCATTGCATTCTGCAGTCAGCTTCATTGTGTTCACATGGATGGACCTACCACCATTTGCTTCCAACAAACTAATGCTGCAAAATTAAACTGACTCCTTTTGGAGGCGAGGGGGCATTTGTTTTAATTTTATAAACTAAGCTCTAATTCAAGTATGGTATTAGTTAAGTAATTATTTGTATTGATTCTTCAATAATATCTTCAATATGTTCAAAATAGGTATTATTGTTTAAAATTTGCCCACTGAAAATGTATCTGATGTAGAATCTTAGAACCGAAAATAGAATGAACATTAAATATCCATATGTCAAATCCCATAATTTAACATAACAACAATGTAATTCAGAACTCTGCCTTCTTGGGAACTCTTTCTGGTAGTCTATGCCAGTTCCAACCAGAATCCTCCCCTGATCATTACAGGAAGTATTAACCCCATAGTATTTCATAGTGGGTGGAAAATGGTCACTTCATTGTTTAAATTTGCATTTCTTTGATTACTCTGAGGATGAACATTTTACTTATGTTTTCTATTTATTTTTACTTCTTCTTTAATGAGTTTTTTCTAACCATGTTTTCCCTACATTTCTATTTCTTATCATTTTTAACTGTTATATAATTATTTTTATTTTATTAACTATATAATATTTACATTTAAATCTACAAATTATGACAATGGCCATAATTTATGTAATCAGTCTACCACTGCCAACATTTACATACTTTTCAGTTTCACTTTCACAATGAATGTTATGATAAACATATTTGTGCACATATTCATTATTATTTCCCTAGGATAAATTCCTAGAATTTGACTCAGGTCAAAGGCTACATGAAATTTAAGGTTTTTTCTTTCTGTTGCTTAAGTCCCCAGGAGACAATTTGCTAGTCTATGTGTCTATTTTCTCAAGCCCCTCATATTTGCAGAAGAATGCATATTTAATTATTATTGGGGATTTAGTATAGGAAAAAAAATACTTGGCAGAGGTTCTCTTCTGGTAGGATACTTGGATGTGCCAAATCTGAGTGATGATAAAGGAGGTCAGAAGATGCTGCCAAATTCTCCAAAGCTTGGGCAAATGCCTTCGAATAATATTATCCCCTTTGTACTAGAAAGACAGAAATGTATCTGTTTTCTACAGTGAATTTTAAACTGTGATTGGACTGATATGGAATTAGAGTCTCCTTGAATCTTGTTACTCAGGGAATTTGAATGTAAGAGGGAAAGAAGTTAAGTGAAAGGCCTTGACATACTTAGCCAATCTCCTAGACATCATTTGCAATACCAACCTTCAAAAATAAAATCTCCTAAATCAATGAAAATATAAAGAAATATGCAGGTTGTTAAAGCCAAAAATTATGCAAGGTGTATACTCTCTTCTTTGGCCTTCTGTCTCTCAATCTGGTTTTTACTCACCTTCTTACATGCTCTAACATACAGTTTCTATTCATCTAGTATAGATTTCTAACTCTCAGCATGCTGTGAGATTTTATCATAGACTGTTGGCCCCAAAAGCATATTCAGAAACCTTTCTTTTCTCTTTACCTATACTGCTTAACTCTTTTCTGAATGGATTTTAATCCCTGTTAACAAATTATCTTATTTTACATTTTTGCCAAACTGTATCTAAGCCAATTTTTACACCAAATCATGTAAGTAAGATTTATAGAAATGAGAACCAAAGAAAGGAAATCACTATAGAAATGTTTATTCATAACAAGATTATCAAAAGGATTTCTGCTAAACTTGTGCTAGAAACTGTTCTTTGTAGAGACATGGGCGAATCTAGAAACCATCCTTCTCAGCAAACTGACACAAGAACAGAAAACCAAACACCGCATATTTTCACTCATAGGCAGGTGACGAACACTGAGAACACTTGGGCACAGGGAAGGGAACAACACTCACCGGGGTAGGTAGTGGGGTGGAGGGAAGGGGAGGGGAGGGACAGCAGTGGGGGTGCGGGGAGGATGGGGAGGGATAACACGGGGAGAAATGCCTGATGGCAGGGGGGATGGAGACAGCACACCACCATGACATGTATGTACCTATGCAACAATCCTGCAGGATGCAAGATGTGCACATGTACCCCAGAGCCCAAAGTACAATTTAAAAAAAAAAACGCAAAGGGACCTACACTTTGATCTGTTTCCAATATCCTGAGAACATCACATACTGAAGTTAAAGGAAATTAACAACAAAATAAATAAAGAAAAATCATTTGCAAAGAATGAAATCATGTATTTTGCAGCGACATGGATGGAACTAGAGGTCATTATACTAAGCAAATTAAAGCAGGAACAGAAAACCAAATATCACATGTTCTCATTTATAAGTAGAAGCTAAACGTTGAGGACACATGGACACAAAGAAGAGAACAGCAGACACTGGGGCTATTTGAGTGTGGAGGTTGGAAGGAGGATGAAGACAAAAAGGTACCTATTGGGTATTATACTTATTAACTAGCTAGTAATATAATCTGTACACCGAATCCCTGTAAAATGCAATTTACCACAAACCAGCATAGGTATTCCCTGAACCTAAAATAAAAGTTGGAAGGAAAAATCTTTTTTAAAAAAGAAAAATAATTTGAAGCCACAAATTCCAATGTAAAATGTCAGCTTGGTCTCTAAGCAATAAAATTTTGAATATTTCCTGCGGGAAAAAAAGTAAAATGAATATATATGGATATTAAATTACCACTAACTCTTTGCAGCTGATAAAACCAAAGTTTTCATTCAATGCCTTCTAAATGCAGGTACAGTGCTAAGTAATAGAGTCCCTGTATAGCACTGATGCTGTAATCCACCCTAGATTAAATAGTCTGACCTCCATATAACATGGGTTATACAAATAATCCCTGTCCAGTTCCTGATCAGCCAGGGTAATCACAATACTGACTGATTTTTTCTGTCTCAGTTCCCAACCTGGCACTTGTAATAGCATTCCTTTAACATGCAAATTTAGGTCTAACAATATTTTTCTTTTATTCTCAATGTATGACTTTTGCTACTGAATTTAAATGACATTTATTAAAGCATATTGGAGTAGATGTGTAATAGCACTATACTTGATAGACAGGTGCAAAGGTCACAGAATTTTGGGATATGTTGGCCAAAGAATGCAGATTTGCAGTTAGATGGAAGGAATGAATTTAAGAGATCTGTCGTACAGCATGATGTTGATAGTTAATGACAATAAAATGTCTTCCTGTAAAATCCCAAGTGTGGCTGTTAAATATTCTCACCACAAAAATGATAACTATGTGAGGTAATACATGTATTAATTAGCTAGATTTATCCATTCCACAATGTATATATACTTCAAAACGTTATGTCATACACTATAAATATATATAATTTTATGACAATTTAGAAATAAATGTGAAAAATAAATACAGTTTTTATTTTTATATATCTTATTCTCCCAAGAAGATATTGAAGGATATAGATCCTAGTCTACTTTTACTGCCTCTTCCATAGGAGTTAGCAGGGGTTATACATATCATAAAGACTCACTTCATGCCAAGTGATAGAACTCTTCTTAGAAAATTAAGTATAGGATCATGAGGAAGGAAATACTGATGAGTTACTGGACAAACATTCCTGAGAAGAATGGATAGGCAAAGATAATGAGCCCAGGGAATAATATTTTTATATATGAACTCTAACTATGATTAGTAAAGGAGTAGCCTAGCTCAGGAAAATACTTGCAAAATCATCTCGAAGGATAGTGAATCATTGTGGTTTTCTATCAGTCATAGAGTAAATCTGAACTCTTCTCTCTGATTTTACCTCCCACTCCTCGACTTTTGACTGGGTTCTCTCTAGGAAGCTGGCTAACTTGCAAGTTCTCAAAACCTCAAGAAGTTTCTCTCCCAGATCTCTTGTTGATCTGTCTGCCTGAAATATTCTTCTCCCAGATTAACTGCATGGATGACCCTTTGATTAGTCAGGACTTCTCAAACGTTACTCCCCATTCAAAATTGTCAACTCCAAGTATGACACATAAAATAGTAAATAAGATAATAAAATATTCTGACTAGACTATCTAAAATAGTCCGATTTATCTCTATTTCCTTACTTGGATTTACTTTGCATGTGATTTATGGCACCTGTAACTCGAAGCTTTGTCATAAAGAATAAATGAGTCAATACATGAAAAGTGCTTATAACAGCACTTGGCACCTGGTAATTTCTATAAAAGTGTCTGTTAAATAGTCAATCTTCTACACTTTCTGGGAGGAAATGGAGTCTCAGAAATGAAGTGCTCCATATCTAGCTGTATGGGATCTTGAGTTTTCTGTTACCCAAAGCTTACTGTGAATTATGGTAGTCTCCTGAGCTTCCTCCTGCCTAATGGCTACTCCTATTTTTAACTTTTTTTTTTTTTTTTTTTTTTTTTTTTTTGAGACAGAGGCACCAGGCTGGAGTGCAGTGGCAGGATCTCGGCTCACTGCATCCTCCTCCTCCTGGGTTCAAGCGATTCTCCTGCCTCAGCCTCCCAAGTAGCTGGGACTACAGGCATGCACCACCATGCCCAGCTAATTTTTGTACTTTTGAGTAGAGATGGGGTTTCACCATGTTGGCCAGGATTACAGGATTACTTGATCTCTTGACCTCATGATCCACCCTCCTTGGCCTCCCAAAGTGCTGGGATTACAGGCATGAGCCACCGCACCTGGACAACATTTTTTTTTAACTGAGACAATGCATAGGAATCTATATGGAAAACCAAAGGGCCAAATTTAAGACAAAATATTAATTTATAACATGGAAAGAGAAACAGGTTGCTAAAATGTTTATGCCACTAATAACAAATCTTAGTAAGTACTGTTCTGAAAAAGTATCCATAATGACAGAGGACTGTGAATTTGCCCTGCAGAAGTCTGGGCAATGGCTAGAAAAGACCAACTGCAATTATAGAACTTATCAGAATGCTATGGCTTTATTTCCAGAAGTGATGGGAACATCGCCTTCAACTATACACTATATCTATGTGTGTTTAAATATATAAATGATATTTTTAATTATTTACTATCAAATAAAACTCACATTACAGGACTGGTGCAGTCTTTGTTGGTTAATGTGCCATGTGGATATACAGGCAGGAGACCAGGTTTTCCACTTCAAGCAGCAAGGACTGCTATTTTAGGATTTACTGTTATATATTTGCTTCAATATCATAGTTTTGAAAGATACTTTATGCAACAATACCTATCTTCTTGGCAATGAAGATATACTCTTCTAAACTTCTAATATGTGGGCACTGAAAAACAGAGAGAATGCCACTGTTTGGGTAATATCACAATAAAGTGACAGTTTTCAACACATCTTGCATTCAATTTAATTAATGAAGGTTTTCACTAATACATAATCATATTTTGACTTGAGCTATCTCCTTCGTTTCTTATAACTTCATAGTTTACCTATTTTTTTTTTAATGATCATAGAGCTTACTTCAAGGACTAGAATGAAAGGACTTTCTTTTGTTTATTTCAAATGAGGACAGTTATAAGTTTTGAGGGTCGGCTGAGACCCTTATCAAGTACATGTTAATTTTGTTTCCTATGCCAATGATTCTGTGTTTTAATAAAACAAGAATGTCTAAGTTTTGTTCTCAAGTGCCAAGATAGGTGATTGTTTGAACTCTGATAATCTAATGAATGAGAGAGCAATGGCCTCATGCCAAGTGAGAGTTAAAAACAAAAAGATGGAGCACGTTTAGCTTTTCTACCTTGTAATGAAATTAATACGCTCTCCATATGTGTTCATTTTACTAACGAAGAAAATGACAATAGTTTGGGGCTGAGAATCCTATTGCTAATTCTGTTCTGTTTGCTACACTGTGCTCAATTGGAAAATGAAATAGAATATTTCCTTTACAGAGAATTTTCTTTCTTAATAAGAACTATTCGTATAGTACTGGGTAATAATAAATAGTTCTAAGTACAGCTAGCTCAGTACTAATAATTTATTTCTTACCTGTTACCTCTACCTTCCTACCCCCATAAATCTTCTAATGGATTTAGAAAACAAAAGACATCAAGGGAGGAAAGGTTAATCACCTATATTGTATCTGCCTACCTTTTTAACTAAAGAAACATCTTCTTTCAAAAGGCTATAATTTAGATAAGATTATCTTTGCTGAAGGAAGAAAGGAAGGGAGCGAGAAAATGAGGGAGGCAGGAGAAAAAAGAGGGAGGCTAAAAGGGAGAGAGAGAACATTGGTAGTGAGGGCAGTGTAGAAAAAAAAGAGGCAAAGTCTTCTCTCACTGTCATCTGATTCTGTTTGGATGATGGAAGAAACAATCACCATTTGATTTCTAAGCAGTGACTATGTTCCATATCTCTTGCATTCAGAACAGTGAAGTCCTCCATCAGAAAAAGCCCCAGCAAACTGTGACTCATAGCCATTACGTAAAGTGAAACATTACATTGGAAAGAGATCTTCTGATATACCAGATACGGCTTTGATATGGACCCATTAATTCTATGAGCACTGACTGGTTACCCTTACCTGAGCACATCAATTGGTATCTTAGTTTTGGTTCTGTCAGACAGTGACTCTCGTGCAAAGATTATATTGTAGGGAATTTATTTAAGAGTTAATCCCAAGAAACACTGATAGGGGAATGAGACAAGAGAAAAAAGAGGTCAGTAAAAGTTATCAACCAATTTGCCACTCAGTAACTGGGATGAATCCTGTTGGGGAACACCAGCAGCTACTATGAAAACTTTTTCTTCAGTTATCCCCGCTGAGGAGCAAAGGGTATTTGTCTACTAACTTCCATTAGTCATTAGTGGAAGGTTGCTTGGGAGAGGGGAATGGGTGTTAATCTCCTGTCACCTTTGACCTGCCCTGCTATACTCGGGCCAACCAAACTTTGAAGAAAGACATTGTGCAGAAAGATGGAGTTGCTGGAAGTTGGAAGTTGGGCTGATGTTTTCCACATGGTAAGGTCTGATGTTCACCTCTGACAGTTGATTTTGCCTTGCATTTCACTCCATCACTATTTATCTATCTCTCATTACCAACCCCATCCCCCTTTTCCATCTTAAGCATAAATGTTTGGTTTTGCCTTATAGTTCAGTATATTGCTGTTAATATGACTACCACGTCTCCTACCTGAGGATAAAATTTGAAGTTTTCATTGATTTGGCAACAGCAAAACACCAGATCTTGAATTAGAAAATGCAGGCTTAAGTCTTGCCTGTTCAGTCTAGTTCACCTGCTTAATAACTCTCTTTCAGCCTGTTTCCTTGTATATGAAATGGGAATAATGTAATTTTCTCTGCTGAACTGTAAGGACTTAAGATAATGCAAAGTGTGCTTACCAACTATATGTCCTTTTATCCTATATTCTAGAACTCGATATCCATGAGGACAGTGTTTGTTTTATGTTCACTGCTGTTCCTGCCCCCAGGACATAGAATGCATCCCACATAGTAAGTACAGGACAGATATAAGAATTACCCATTAAAAGAAAGTAAACATTGAAGTGGATTCCTTGAGTTCAAATATTAGCTCAGCTATTTGCTGGCTGTGTGATTTCAGATAAGGATTTCATCACTCTAAGAGACTTTTTCTGAGGGATGCATTAGTCAAATGTTTTTCCGACAAGGTTGTTCTAAGTATTAGGATGTTCCTAAGGACATCCTCTCCCTCGGCACCATTCATAGCCTTACCCTTGGGGATAGTGTTGCATTTCCTACATCTAGATTTGAAAAAATAATCTATTAAACTACTGCTGTGTAAGAAATATTTTTGATCTTTGTCTGCAGCTCCTGGCCTAGAGCTGCTAAAATGCTTGGAGTTTCCAGAGTGATCAGGTGACTTTTGCTATTCATAACAACTCCTTTAAGAGTACACCTGCGTTTATAGTAATAAGGTGATTTATAGCTGGGCCCTTAGATAATCTCAGGATGGGACCTATATCTTGATCAGTGTGGTGCTGATTATTTGGATTTATAAATTTGTCTCATTTCATTGAATTTTACAAATAAATTTTATAAATTATAATACCTTATTGATACAAAAATAAAGTTAATTTAAAAAAAACTAGATTTAAGTTAATAGGTAAATAAGCAAACAAATGAAAAAGGAATTCAAAATTATCCACATCTAGGTTTTAATGGTTTTATGTGTCTGAGAATCATGTATTATTGGATCGGTACATGCAAACAGAATACTTTTACATCTGTAACAGTAGTTCTCTCTGACCTGTCCAGTATATCAGACTTTTTTTTAAAAAAAAACAGATGCTGCTAAGGTAGAAGAGTAAAAGAGATAGAAGCTTTTTCAATGATGTGAAATGTTGGATTTCTCCCCCATTCCTGAAACAAGAGGATTACGATAATGTCTTTTGTTTATAAATTTTTTAGCTCTGAAGAAACCAGATTGCTTTGCATTTATGTATACATTAAATAGCTTTTACCTAGGAAAAGTCAGATGTGTATTATCCCCATTTTGCAGGGAGGAAGCAGGAACACAGGAGAGTTTAGGAGACGGCAGACTTAGGTATCTGTCAAGGGCTACCAGGGCTGTGATCATAAACTCCATTCTGAAGGTTTTTGTTTTTATTTTTCTTTTTAATTATATGTCATTCAAAGGAAGCCTATTTCTGCTCTATGTGTATATGTCAGCATTTTGATAGGAGAACAATGAAAGATGTTCATAAACATGAAAGCTGAAAATATTTGTTATGCCATTTCTTTAATCCAGACTTGGTAAATAGATACATAAAGTGATATAACTAGATAATTATTAAATAATACAAGGCTTTGGGGTAAATATCCATTATGCATAGATGTGAATTAAGATTTCACAGTAAAAGGTTCTTCCTTTACTATTTGCCAAACAACTCTAAACCTGTCTTCACTGAAAGAAATAATTTAATTTTGTAGTCATCTGCTGAATGCAAGCAATGGGAAGACTGCTCACAATGTGTGGCAGGATCAAACAGCAGAAGGCAGAAACCATGGAAGCAATGACCTGAGATAGGATATGGCTCAGGCATTTAGTAGTTGGACAATATTGAGCCATCATGAAGCATTGTAAGGATTAGAGAAAATGTACGGAAAACACATACATATTGTCCGGCAGATAGCAGACACTAAAGAAAGAAAGGTACCTATTATTGGTATAATGGCTTTTTAAGCTATGAACACTGAATTTGGTACTATTAAAGTAGAAAAAAAGGTGGCTTAGTTATAAGGGACATACATTTTTCCAGACCATAAAAAATATTTTCATTGTGATTTATCAGATTAATTCAGGGAAATATAATAATAGTCCAAATCCAGACATCAGAAAAAGGAAGCATGGAATGTTGGAACATGAAATCAGGGCCAGATTAAGACTTTATTTCCCCTCATATCAGAAATATATCAGACTGGATTAAAACTTTATATCCCCTCAAATCAGAAATGTATGGTGTCCTCCGTAGGTAATTCAAAATAAAAATATTATTCAACTCCATAATACAATTCTAGATGTCTGTTGAATTTAAAATAGTTTCTAGATTTTATGATTTCATTTCAAGATCTGGATACATTTATGAAAGGTGAGGTTTTGTCTGTTTGTTTCCTGTGGGAAGCTGAGATGCTAGGTTTGCTGGTTTTCTAGGAAGATGGTGAGGCTCCCTGGAGGGTGATGCAGCACTAAGTGGGGCTGACTGTGAATCCTTTAAGAGATGAGGCAGGAATTTAGGGATGCTGATGCCTAGAGATCTTGGGTAGGTGGGAATGATGCCTCTATGCATGGTTGTCAACATTTATGGAAGGCATAATCCTTAAACTTTTGTGGAAGGTGGGAATCTAACCCAGCCAGGTCAGAAGAGTTGAAGAATGTTTATGATGTAAAACTTTAAAACTCTGATATCTAGCTTCCAATTGTGGTTGGAAATCTTTAAAACTGTAAAGTAATATTTGGAGATAAAAACATAAAGATTATCTTGTCTTTACATTATAGTTCTTCCTGGATATATTGATAAATGGCATATAAAATGTATAAATTTATAAATATAAGCTAAAAGAATAGTTCATATGTTTTGCAGTTCAATATTTTTATTAGAGTGACATAATTACTTTAGATAACAATCACCTAAAGCTAGTCTGAGGTAAGAGTCTAAGGAGATGTGCTCAAGATTCTGAGAACATAAAGTGCAGTAGCTACATTTTAGGTAAATTACAAATAAAATGTCTATACCAGGTTATAGCAAAAATAATTGCCTTCCTTGAGCCTTGACTTTGAGTGAAGAAAAACAAAAACCAAGAATTTTAGTAACCACAGGTAGGCTCTGATGTATGGTTTGCAGCCTGAATTCATTCTACTTCAGGGATCCAAAAAAAAAAAACCAAAACAAAACAAAACAACCCTCAAGTCAAATATTTAAAGTTGCTGAAGGTTGGTAAAGCTTCTAACTCCATGGCAGGGGGAAATGTTAATTACCTCTGATTTAGTTCACATTTAGCTCAGGCATCAAGGAATTCCTTCAGATAAAGCTTCAAGGAATATCACCTCAGAGTTAAAAACCACAAAATACACAAGGAAGTACCATAAATAGGCATGCAACAGATAAGAAATCATATCTTGTGGACCTCATTAATGACCAGAGACATACATATTAAAATCAAGGGTGAGATAACAGGATTGGCAAAAATGAAAAGGCTTGTAATATCAAGTTTTAGCAAAGATGTGGAACAAATAAAATTGAAAAAGTTCATGGTTCAAATAAATGTATTTGGGAAACAAATTCACATATTACAGTGAAGTTGAACATATGCATGCCCTATGACTCAGCAATTCTACTCTTAGCAATAAACCTAAGTGAAACTCTTATTTATCAGAAACCCAGGATATCTGAATCAGGAGACACATGGGTGAATGTTAACAGCAGCATTGTTTATAATAGCAAAATAGTGGAAAAAGCCCAAATGCCCATGAACAGTTGAATAGAGGGGGGAAATGGGGTGTTCTCTCATAATGAGATACTCTACACATTAATGTGAATTAATAAACTACAGGTGCATAAAACAGCAATTCTATCATAGCGACATGACACAGAGAAAAAAGCAAGTCTAGTTACACAAACTTTAAAAACATGCAAAATAGGATGTTAGAGGTTATTATTCGATGTAGTAAAACCATGAAGAACAGTGAGGGAATGATAAAACACTATATTTAGTTAACACCTTTGGTGGGTTGGAGTAATGGCTGATCTCAGTAATGGATCCGTGAGGGCCTTAAAGGTGACTGACATGCTCTATTACTTAAATTGGGTACCTATATTAGGTACACAGTGTTCAGTGCATTGTAATTATTTATTGCTAACACAATGTTTACAAACATTCTTACTATTTTCCATACTTAATTTTTAAAAATTAGAAATACTGTAGACATGACACTGCTTGATATTCTTCTTATTCCCGTATAAAATATGAATGCTTCATGTTTCCCTTTATTTTTGTTAATTATTTTGTTAAATATTTTAACATATTCATCTTCATAACTTATTCTAAGAAATCTCTACCTACCTGCTAAACATCCTTTCTACAATAGTTTATTTTTAATAATTAGAAGTGCCATATTGGAGAAGGTGTGACAGAAATTCTCATATACCACATGAAGTACTGCTCTGTTAATTGAGGTAACCAACTACGGTTGTTTCAAAAGACTATTAAAGTTTTTATTTGTTGAAGATATTGTGGTGTTTTATTAGAGTTATATGCTCTGTCATCTCTCATTGGCATGATAGAGAATAATAAACATTCCCTTCATCTTTAGAATTACTCATTGATATATTAGAGATACATATTCTCTAATCTTTATTCATTATTATTTAAAATATATTTTTATTACTATAAGTAGGAATAGAATATGTACAGTTTAGGGAAATATAAATCATAGGGGAATTGAGTAAACACCACCCCCAAACACAGTCTCTCCTTTAGTATTTAGTGCCTTAGTAGCAACTGAAAGACTAGAAAACTTGCCTCTCTCATTTGCACATCAGTGTCAAAGGACACAGCCAGATTCACAGGATAAAGGGGGAAGTTCTTGATCTCTGTAAGAACAGTACGTATCCTTTCCCTTTAAAACAGAGAAACACTTTTTCAAATCTTTGGAACAGGTGATCCTCAGGCAGGCAGAGGGATTTAAGTCATCAGTGATGTTGTTATATACAAGGCTTCCAATATTAAAGTCTAACTTAGTTGGAGAGAAGATTTCATGCTTGTTGATATTCCTCTCAAAGGCAATTATCTGCTGCTATCATGTCTGAGTTCCCAGAAGGCCCAGAACTGTAGTATTTTATTAATGATGTTCTGTAAGAAGATATATATTGAATTGTGTTATTTCATTAAAAATAAAGTCCACACAGTTTCCAAGGATATATAGGCTTCCCTAATAAATCCAAATTGCCTCCCTCTTTTCTGTGTCCATTTTCTTTTGCCTTCTCCGAATCTGTGCCTAAGCCTAGCTGCAGTTATCTGAAAAAGTATGCTAATGAAGCACATGCACATACATTTTTCTATTATCATTTCCAGGTTTTTATGGAAAGAAACACAATTCATAGAGGATTTAGTACATTTGAGACTTCCAGGGCAAGATTATATTTTGAATATTTATCTTTTGTTCACTCCATTTCCTTCTGCTTCATAATTTTCCCTAAGCTGCAGATAGCTTCTTTCCAGCCACAAAGCCTAATTTTATTTGCCTAGAAAGAAGAAAACAGCATTATGAAGCATAACAGTATCCATGCCTTTTCTACATTTCTTAATTCAGAGCAGAGTAATGAAGTTGAATCCAGCGATCTCTCCCCGCTGACACACCTGATTGTGAGTTCTCCTATAATAAAATCAACCTGTATGTGAATTTGCTTTTCAACAGCTATGAGAAAATGGGATCCAGTCTAGGTAAACCAAATGAATTTTAAATCACTTCAGGTGAGGTTAATTATATTATAGACGGAACAGAGCTGGAAGTAGCAAATTAGATGAGGTTAAAATGCTATAGGAGTAGAGATTCTAAACACTGAATCTTTAAAAAAATGAAAGGAAGGTAACACTTCCTTTAAGACTGGCCATAAAAAACATACTCTAGCAAGTCTTGAATGGATGTCACTAAAGGACAACCTCTAAGAATTTAGAGCTACACCTCTCTTGTGCCCTCCTGTAACCTGGCGTCTCAGTACATCACATAGAGTAGACATTTAGTAAATATTAATTGAATGAAAGGAGAAGGATAGGAGTAAATAGATCACACCCAAGAAACAAGAATCAAATTAACCTTAGATTTTTCGAGGGCAACACTGAATACAAGAAAACAGTGGAATGCTATTTGTAAAGTATTAAAAGAACTTAGGAACTAGAATGTGATATCTGTCTGTTGTTTAAATGTGAAGACGTGGTGGTTTTTTTGTTTTTGTTTTCATTGTTTTATCATACAAAGCCTCTGAAACTTTGCCAAAGACCCATACAGGGAGCAGTTTGGATCAAGTATCTAGATGAGAAAATTGCTTAAAATCTCAGGAGATGTTGCAAGAAATATATTTTAAAGTAATTTGATTCCTTGTTACAAACTGTTTTAAATATTGCTAAGAGCAAAGTAAAAGAGAAAGTGTTTGAGGAGCAGTATTCAATGAATATGATGTATGCTGAAGTGTTTGTTTTAAAATAATGGGAAAAGGGGAGACAATTATTACTTAAAGGTATAGAAAAGGAGACAAAATTGAAATAAACTAAAATTAAGTAGGTTAAAACATATCAATAACTACAATAAAATGTTAACTGAAAAAATGTCCAAATAATTACATACAACATTATTACCTCTTTAAAGTTAAAAATGTCACACATACACAGGCATTATATGTATATGCGCACACACACACACATGTTTTTTATATGTATGCTGGATAACGTGGAAAAGAAGGGAGTGATAAATGTGGAATTCAGAGTATTGGTTGCCTGAGGAGATGGATTGTAGGGGATTATGTGTTTGGAGTTAAAGAGGAACACAGGGTCAACTTCCCAGTTTTTGTTTTGAGTGGCAGGTTTGCTTCATTATATTATTAAAAATCTGTAATTGTCTAAATGCAATTTTCAAATTGGCTAAATAAATTAAACCACTATTATGATAGAGATCAGTATAGTAATATTTGTCACTAATTTAATATTTATAGATTTTCACATGTGTATTCTGTAATGTTTTAGTGAAATGAACATACATAAAAGGCTTTCATAGCTATAATCCTACCCTCAAAGCCTTATAATTTTATTTTCTGTATTAGTATATGATCATACATTTCTCTACCCCAAATTATTTTAACACAGGAATTCTATGCAAACCTAAGCACTGAGGAGAGGTGGAAAAAATGCATATATAAAACAGATGTATTTTCTAATTCAGAGCTTCCTTATATTAAAGTCTCTGTTTAATTAATTTTACACAATATTATATGGTTGACTAACTCCCCTTCCCTAAGCACCCCTGGGAATATCTGAAATATTGTACAGATGCTCTTACAGAGAATTACAGTACTAAGTGTCATTAACATAAATCAACATGCGGCATTAATTTAGTGGTTAGGGCTTGGAAGTGGCACACCCCTCTGGTTTTCATTCACCTCCAAATTCCTGAATTTATTTATGGCTTCATGCACTGGGAATTTCTCTGTTTGGACTGCTTCCTTCCCAGGTAGGGATCCCCTCAGGAGTTTGATCCCCACCTCTCTGGAAACTACTGCCTCACCAGTAGCCTCTACTGCCTTCACCATTTTGGCTTTTTTGGAAAACTTCCTCCAAGGAGATCATGGACTTTCTTAAGCGTTTTTCATTACTGTATGGTCACTTGTGGGAGATTGAAAACAGAGGAGAAAGCATTCCAAGTGGAGAGGGACGATATAGAGATATGTAAGAGGCAGAGCAGAAACCTAGGATCTTATACACATACACACACACACACACACACACACACACACACACACTAATGAATGATGATCTATAGTGTTTCCATTTAAAAAATATAAGAGTGAGTGCTGCATGCATAGAGGTCGTTGCATGCATTCTTGGGTGAATAATCTTCATCCTACAGATGAGAAGCTATAAACAAAAAAAATTTTAATTGGAACATGGGCTCAGGGAACTTAGCTCTGGATTAGGCTTGAGAAATATCAACTCTTAGCACATTGGAAGATTTTACATACACACTTACCACCTTTTACTATAGGATCCTTGTTGTTTTTGTTCATATTGTTCTAACTTTCACCCTGAGTCCAAACCCCATTCTATATTGCCAAAGTCACTATCAGGCATCCTGTCCTGAATGGCGGCACTTTCTATCAATCAATGTTGGACTTCACTGGATATTGATGCAAATCACAATGGTGTTTACTGTGTTCCTTTGGGCCCTGTGTAGAGGAAGCTCCTGACCAAAGAAAGAAATACACACTCAAGGGCAAGTCCATAGTTATTCCCAGCCTCTACTTCTTGTTTCTTCCTCATATGCCTGAGTTGCTATGTAGCTAGCATTTCTCATTCATGTGAAATACACATTTATTTCTTTTTCTCTCTTCCCATCCAAACCTTAGTGTTCCATGTTCTTGTTTAAATCCTGTACTGTAGCTGTTCTATCTTCCATCTCCAATCTATCCTACATAGTGCTATCAAAATGATCTTTCCTGACGTCACTTTGTTTATACTGCCTCTTTTAAGAAAGACTTCATAGCTTCGTATTAGCTACCAAATAACCTAAAAAAATTAAACTTGACATTGAATGACCTCACTGATACGATGTTTTTAATCTTTCCAGAGATATCTATCCTGTATTTCTTTACTCTTACCCTATATGCTTATCCAACTTGTATGGTTTTCATTCCCTGACCACTGACTTTGACTCTTTTCTGTACTTAGAGGACTGCTACCTCCTACTTCTCCATCTATTTCCATTAACCAATTTTTCATAGCCTTTTTATCCATGAAGTATTGTTTATTAAAGACTCTTACCATTGAAAAAATCTTTGTACTCTTTGAATTCAATAATTTACTCCCCTCTATAATATTCTCTGTTAATGATCACCTAGCTTATGTCTGGTGACATGGAAATTGGTGAGTAGACTAAGAAACAGACTGTTTCTTATCTGTATATTGCCAGGTACATTTTAGACACATTGTATATGTTTAAAATCTGTTTATTAAATGAATGATTGATAGATTGACTGTTTCTTAAGACAGGAGTCAAACTTTTCCTGTAAATAGATTGTAAACATGTTCAGCTGTAAACATGTTCAGTTAATATATGGACTCTGTGGCATCTAGACACCTCTGCTACTGTAACAGTGAAAAGGACATAAATAATCTGTAAATGAAAAGAAGTAGGATTTTTGTGGCCTATCGTTTGCAAACCCCTGTCTTTTAATAAAAGCCATCTTGAGACAGTGTTTAGTTAGTAATCTTCCTCTTGATACTTCAAATTTCTCTAGCTAAAATTTTACACTTAGTTAGATACCCTCACTTGAATGCAACCTCTTCAGCCATTCCTTGCACTATTTTTAGCTTCTTCACTAATTTTCTTTCTTCCAGATTGCGTCCCATTTGTTTGTGGATCTTAAAAAATCTGTTATCTTAAACTAAAAACAATTCTCCATTTTGATACGACAATTTAAAAGTAAAGTAGGTTCATTTCCTGCCTTCCTCTATACTACAGGTATAAAAATAAAGCATACAATAGCATTCAGAGTTTTGGGAGGCACATAGCATTTCCTGTTGTTGATCGTAAGTCACACCTTTGCTCTGTACTCTTGCCTAAACCATTCAGCATTAGGGAGTGCTGGTTTTGTTCTGGGGAGGAGCTCAGCGGAGTACTTGAAATTTAACTTGTAACTCAAATTAAGTAAAAGTGTTGAATACACATAGATAAGCAATTGGAGCAGAGTATAGACTAAATCCTGGTCTTCTGATTTTATGTACAGTGCCTTTTCAAACACACTACTTTCCCAGCTAGAGAGAAAAAAAATGATTTCCAATTAGTTAACCTGAGCAATATTTGCCAGCCTTATCAATAGGGCCCCATCAAACACAAGTGAAACACACCTGCTTTCACTCTCTTGGAGGTGCTACATCAGCATTCCTTATAAAATGCCTTCTTATATGAAAAACAATTTATGGCTTCATGCTGACTATAGTTCCTTCAAAATTTACCATGTAAAAGACTTTATGACATTGCCCCAGCCTCTCTCTGTTAGATAATGAAAAGTTAAATAACTTTTAATATTTTTAAAATATCAAAAGGAAATTATTAAAATGTTTCCCATGCCGATAAGCTCTGTCTTGGAGAGACTTTTGTAGTTCAAAGTTAACTTTGTCAGTCTTTATCTGTTTGTCAGACTACTTTTTGTAAGTGCCTTTGTGATGTTAAATGTAATGTACTATATACTGACAATCACTCAGCTACAGGAAATATGAGTGTCTTGGGCAAAAACTGACTTTCTTCCCTAAACCCAAGAATATTGACATCTAGAAACTGAGGTGCGTTGTTGCTGGTGTCTGGTATACTTGCAAAGTAAGCTTGCGAGTAGGTCATATAAAATTATGAATGAATTCATGTAAATCTATATTGCTGCCTTTCTGAAGTTTCAGGTTTATGTATTAATTATGCTGTTTAAGAATAGTGAATGATCCCAGAATAAAGTTAGAAAGCCTAACTCAATAATTCTGTAGCCTCATCAGTCAGTGGGGAACAACGGTCTAGTAGAATTTCTGGAAGTCTGGAAGAATCTTTAACTGAAAGCTCACTGAGTAGAGTGTGCTTTGCAAAACTGCCTCCTGTTACAAAGTCCTCCATAGTTCCATGCCTCATTTAAAGCGTTTCCCGTATTTATTGCCACATGGAATATATAACACAGATTCCACAAGTTTAAGAGTTTCACAACCTTCTGTTATTTGAGAGCTCCTTCAAAAGCCTCCCCACGTAAAATAGCATAAATAACGTTTGTCCACTAACGGAAGACAATTAAAGATAAAACTAAAGCTAGTAGGTTCTTCCTGGATATGTAACAACTGTTTTCTGCCTCAGTATGGAAAGGTTAGGATACATTTCTTGGAGTGTTCTAGTTTTATTTTTCTGTCAGGAATTTTCCCTACCACCGTGTTTGTATTTATTACGTTAAAGCCTGTAATGTGGTATAGTGGGATAACGAGTAAACCAGTGATGACACAAATACTTAAATAGAAAGTGTAAATGATTTGATCCAGAATTAAGAGC
The DNA here is from genome assembly GCF_049354715.1 of Callithrix jacchus. Classification (NCBI taxonomy): domain Eukaryota; kingdom Metazoa; phylum Chordata; class Mammalia; order Primates; family Cebidae; genus Callithrix; species Callithrix jacchus. The sequence goes on along the minus strand of NC_133502.1, from coordinate 135,584,109 downwards.
TGTGAATGAAATAAAAGACTTGGTGATGCAGAATTTCTTGAGGAATAGTGTGAAGCACTGTTCACTCCTTGTAAAATCTTAACTGGATTTTCTCAGAACTGCATAGAATTAGGTAACTTCTGCGTTCTGATTGTAAATGCAGCCTGAAGTAACATTTTACTGGACCATAAATTGTTCTGACTTTCATGCCTGATAAAATCCTTACATTTATTGCAGAAAATGTAAGCCCTTGTTCCGTAACTAATCTTTTAAGTTTTCTGAAATAGTGAAGTCTTGAATAGTCTTCCTAGAAATATGGCATGATTAAAAGTATCATATTGTTCTTTGCAAATAGGCTAGTATAATTAAGCATTTTGGTTACAGTGACCTTGGAATGAGTCTTGAGATACATTTTATAGGATATACACAGATGTGAGTATCCACTTGAGCCTTGAACAATGCAGGGGGTGGGAAACTAACACCCCCCCCCCCAGTTGAAAATCTGTGTATTTTTAACTTCCCTAAACTTTAACTATAAATAGCCTACTGTTGACTGGAAGACTTACTGATAACATAAACAGTAGATTAAGACATGTTTTATATGCTATATGTATTATATGCTGTATTTTTATACTAAAGGAAAGAAGATGTTTTTAAGTAAATCATAAAGGATAGAAAATGTATTTTCTCTTCATTAAGTGAAACTGGACCATCATAAGGGTCTTCATCCTCTTTCTTGTCACACTGAGTAGACTGAGGAGGTAGAGGAAGAGGAGGGGTGGGTCTTATCTCAGGGATGGTAGAGGCAGAAGAGTTCAGGAAGGTAAAAGGGGAAGTAGGCATACTTGTATAATTATTTTATGGAAAAATTTCCATGTATAAGTGGATCTGCACAATTCAAATCTGTGCTGTTAAAAGGTCAACTGTATTTTAAGATAATATTATAAATCAATATGTGTTTGTACATATCTGTGAACATCTCTCAAGATGTCTAGATTTCAAGAGATGTAAATACATTAGTTTAATGTTCCAATGGCAGTATAATTATAGCTATTGTGTAACACTGAAGAATGCTGACTTACAGGCTGAAATGTACCATCATTGCCTATGTCTACTGCATACACAAAAATGTTTTGAAAATTAGTTTCAACTCTTCCTAATGAGAAGGAGAAAGATACGACTGAAAGAATGTGTACTTCAGAGTCAGACATATCTGTGTTCAACTCTCTTCTCCATGTCTTCCAAATTTTGTAATCTTGATTTAGGTAAATTTTCTAACAAACTCTGAGACAGAGAGGTTTTCAGGCATGAAATTTATTGGGAAGTTAGTTGGGATCAATGTATTTATAGGTGTCACAAACTGAGGAAAGGGAGTCAGGTCTTTGTACTATGTTATTAATTGGTCATTAGCATGAGCTGCCTGTAAATAACCTGTCTTGGTCAAGGCAGTTTCCTTGGGCGGAAGGTGGAAAATTCCCAGAGAAGGATTCAGCTGTGGGCTACCAGCAGCCAGCACTTCAGGCAGCTAGAAAAATGAGTCTTTGTCATAAAGGGGGTGGTGGCATGTGGTATCTACGTGGCACTACTTGCATCATGTATTTATCCCACCTGAGAACAGCTCTTCCAGAATCCTAATAGGTCGCCATCTTTAGGAAACCTTTAAGAGGAAGATTAGTGGGAGCCATGGCCCCTGCTATTCAAGGTTACAACAGCTACTTATTATCTATCTCTTTTCTCCTCTTCTACTTCCCATTCTAAAATTCTCTCATCCTCAGCCCATATCTCCATGGACCTATGTGGGCTACCTTGTGGGATGACACAGACCGTTACTAAGGGATTTGAACCCCTTCTCAACATTTTATTTTTAGGCTGCTGCACTTGTCCGTTTATTACAAAAAAAAAATGAGCAAGGAAATTTCAAAAAATGCCCAGTGTATTACCTGCATGCCTGACATTCTTTTCTGCACTTACTGTATAAAAGCAGCGATATCAGATCCTGATGAGGAGACAGTTATCCCAGCCAAAGGTAATGACCCTTCTTGCTTCTAGTCTCTTGGCATAGGAGCCCAAAGTAATTTGATATAGGATATAGCTTGAAGCTTAATGAGATTCCTACTGTGTCCCCTCTCAGAGGCAGTGTCCCCTCTTGGAAGCAACTTCCCTTTAAAAGCTAGAATCTCAGACCCACAAACCCTAAACTTTTGTGAACAGGAAATGCAAATTTCCCCATTTAAGACTGTGGGAGTGATGCTAAGTTCAACTACTCTTATATTTTCCCCTTTGTTCCTAGACTCATGTATTCTGTCTGTTGGAGATGCAGTATCAAAGAATAGTCATTGATTTAGAGTGTTTTCCACATCCTTTAGGATGGTGCCTCAACATTGCACATGGCATCTCCAAGCTGGAGCTTCAGTTGCATTCCCATCAGAAGGCTGTTCCATCACTCATCAGGCCAGCACCATCTGTGGCATGCAGTGTGTACCAGGACAAGTGGACCTCAGAATTATGCACCCACTGTTCTACCTGAGTCCACAGTAGTCCCATTGGTTTGGATGATACTATGCAGTATCATGTATTCCCATATCAGACACTCTGCAGGCTCTCCGATCTTGGCGCTGATCAAAGCCTGACAGGCATGTAGGGCAAACCCTTGTTAGGAATGGGCTCACGTCTGGTCAAAATGAATTACTGCTCCTTCTAAGGTAGAAGAGGTCTGATGTCATAATCAGCTTACTACCCGAGTGGCAGGCTGAACCAGAGAATAATACTGAATTGAGACCCAGCATCTACCCCTGTTGTTATTAGGTTGAACAGAGCTCATCCACGCTTTTCAAGTATGGAAAATCGGAAATGGATTATTGAGTGGCCCCACTGAAGCAGATGGATGCTGCCAAAGGAGTGGAGAGGAGCTTGCTTCGGGTGTGTGTGCGTGTGTGTGTGTGTGTGTGTGTGTGTATGCATGCACATGCATGTGTATGTGTGATAAGGGGTTGGAATTTCTTGGGTGGGGTGTTAGCAATATAAGAAAGTTGAGACAAGGTCCAAGAATTGAACTGGGAGCTCTTAAGCTGTACAAAATGGTTTAAAAACTCCCTAATTTATATATTTTGTCCTTATCTTTTTAATTTCCTGGTTTTGTTTGCCTTCAGTTTCTGAGTTTCTTTTTAATCTTACTTTACTTTTGGTCAAGATGGGTCAATTTGTCAAATTAAAAGACCACAGGCTAACTTGGTAAATTTGCGTAAATAAATGACTTTTGCGAGACTCAATTTTCTTATTTGTAAAAGTGGAATAAAATGGTTGCTATAAAATTTTAAAACCTGCTTATAAAGTGCTTCTACATGGTGGATGATTAATAGTTGCCTATCAATATTGAAACAATCCTAAAAAAATCACTGCTAAGGAGGAAAGGATAGGGCTTTTATCCTGGTTTGGGGGTCTGGTTGTAAAGATCTGGCAAGCTGGAAGGAAGCAGGCAGTGAAGTGAGTTACTGGTGGTCTGCTTCCCGTTTTCCTAGGAGCCTAACTCATGAGGTGTTTCAGTGATTGGCCTTGCGTTTTCTTTGGTTTTTGCTTCCTTTTTGAAATAGTATGATTTTTGCATTTATTTTTGGATGTCCTTCTATGTTTTTACACTTTTAAAAACTTGTTTTCTGCTTGGTAAAAAAAGCATGATTACTAGAAACACTTAAAGCATAATATTCTTGTATCACAGAGGAAAAACATTCCCTCTTCAACCTCTTGTTAAAAGGTTACTTTAAATGTCTGATAGCTATTCCTTTAGATTTATTTCTATGCACAATTGGATATCACACATATATATAAATATATTTTTTAACAAAATTCAGATCATGTTATGCATATTGATATATCAAATACTCAGGCCTTCGGATCGTGGTGTGAACAAAGGCCTCAGGTCTTTTGTCTATATTACCACATGAGGTTGTTGTATATGCTAAATGAGAAAACTTTGTAATTCACATATGCCTGTAACATGCATCTTTGTCACGTACATGTAAGCCTGACTGTGTTATGCCTGCCAAGGTGATTATTAGCTATTATTATCATGCTTGTCTGAAGCCATATCTTTATTTATTTTTTGAGATGGAGTTTTGCTTTTGTTGCCCAGGCTAGAGTGCAGTAGCCTGATCTCAGCTCAAGCAACCTCTGTCTCCCAAGTTCAAGCAATTCTCTTGCCTCAGCCTCCTTAGTAGCTGGGATTACAGGCATGTACCACCACACCTGGCTAATTTTTGTATTTTTAGTAAAGACAGAGTTTCACCATGTTGGCCAGGCTGGTCTCAAACTCCTGACCTCAGGTGATCTGCCTGCTTTGGCCTCCCAAAGTGCTAGGATTATAGGCATGAGCCACTGCACCCAGGCCTGAGTCCATTATCTTAAATCTCAACAAGATGTTTTACGTTAGGGTTTTTCTCTTACCTCCTCATTCCTCAAAGAGAACAGTGACTGAAAAAACATCGGTTGGGTAAATACAGCATTATCATAATTATAATTTCCCTGAGAAAAGTGGCTTGCAGTTTGAATATTCAGCATCATAATTACAATTTCCATAAGGAATGTAGAACAGTTATTATAAACAACAGAATAATCACTTGGTCCATAAGGGAGAACAGATTATTAGGGGAGTGAGGAGATAGAAGAAGCAAAGCCTGTGTTTTAATCAGCATTCAAGAGTAGAAATACAGAATCTGAGAATAAATTGTTAAAGGACCTTAAAACACTCTTGCCTGAATTTATCAAAAATCTTATCATGATGACTTCCATGGGTTAAGTGCTGTCTATATAATTTTTTCTTTCATACAATTTAATCATGTTTATTAAACATCCCCTCTGCATTTTTACTCATTGTCATTCATAATTTATATACCCACAAGAAATTTTAAAAAGCAAATTATGACACAATTTCAAAGTAAAAATATATTCAAAACAATGTAGGAGAAAAAGAGTTTAATCAGGTTTTTATCTCTCTGGAGTTAAATGCTTCTTTCCAATTCACAGGAAAATGGGTAAAATTTAAAAGCAAAGAAGAAAATGTATTTTTTTAATTTCTTCAGTTAATTGGCTTTTATTCAATTTCCTTTTTGTGTGTGTTTTCTATTTTTTAGGTGAAGTGAGAAAAACAGAATGCAGCTTTCAAGGTTGGTTTATTTTATTATTTTTATTGTAAATTGACAATTTGTAATTGTAAAGATCTATGGGGCAAAACCTGATGTTATCATTTATGACTCCAATGTGGAATAACTAAATCAAGCTAGTTAAAATATCCACCAATTTAAATTCTTAACATTTTTGTGGTGAGAAGATTTGAAATTTACTTTCTTAGTAATTTTCTAATGTAAAATACTCTATAATTAGATTTACCATGCTAATAGAACTAAAAAAAAGCAATACACTCTAATAGAACTGAAAAAAATCCTGTTCTTGTCTAACTGAAATTTTGTACCCTTTGACCATCATCTCTCCATTTCCTTCAAAACCCAGCCTCTATAACCACCATTCTAATCTCTATGTCTGTGATTTCAGTTGTTTTAGAGTCCACCTGTAAGTTGGAACATGCAGTATTGACTTTCCGTGCCTGACTTATTTCACTTTGCATAATGTTCTCTAGTTCTATCCATGTTGTCCCAAATGACAGAATTTAACATATATGTTAAAATGAAACAGTGTGAAAGTAGCGGAGCAAAATATATCCTTAGCTTTGCACCAATACCTATTAGAACACATTGTTTTTATTTTCCTCATTCATTGACAGAAAAGTACAATACAGACTTAAGTAAATTCAACATAGCAATTCAATATCATAGCTAATTGAATCTGTGGCAAAATTGTGAAGTTGGAGTATATAACATTTTTATATTAACATTTAATATTAGTAATTTTTCACTCCATCCATCATTCCATCCATCTACCATTCATATATTTTTATCAATGAATCCTTATTACATACTGTGTGCAAGTTACTATCATGTATCTAATTTCTTCTCTTCATACTTTGTTTGACTGACCTTCAACAGATCCTCAATTCTACCCCTTGCTCCAGCACTTTCTGCTTATTACTGACAATAAACCTTCACCTATTATCACAGATAGTCGATTTTAACTTACTGTATCCGATAAATGATAAAATCCCCAACATTGCTCAGTTCGTGTGTATGCTAGTATGTCTACTTCCAAATAATTAGGGCATAGAGGAAATCATCGGGGTAATAACTACCAAGTATATTGTAATTCAAGTAAATTAAGAGAGTACGAAAAAAGTCCTGATCTTTCCTCCTAAATAGAACATTCAGAATTGAGTTTATACATGAGCACCCTGGATAACGGTAAAGTGTAGCACTGCAGTGACTATGGCCTGAATGTTTTTGTCCTCTCAAAATTCCTCTGCTGAAGTCCTAGCCCCCAAGGTGATGGTCTTAGGCAGTGAGGCCTTTTGGGAAATGATTAGGTTCAAGAATCATGAATGGGATTAGTGCCCTTATAAAAGTGGCCCAAGGGAGTTACCTTGTGCCTCTCAGCACGTGAGACACAGAAAGTGTTGTCTCTAAGGAAGCAGGCTTTCTCCATATAGTATTTCTGCCTGTGCCTTGATCTTGGAATTCCCAGACTCCAGAACAATGAGACACATTTGTGTTGTTTAAATACACTCAGTTGATGGTATTTTGTTATAGCAGCTAAAACAGACTAAATCACAAATGTTCTCATTATAACAGTTTGAAACATCAATGAGTTGAAATGGAACTATCATCTCTACATTGTGCTCCATAGATAAATGGTAAAACTTAATTATTTGCAATGTCCTTATTGAGAAATTAAAAGGGGAAAAAAAATCTTGATAACTCCAGACCAATCTCTAGGAAATATTTAAATATTTGAGTGAAGAGACCCAAATTTGAACCTGCCTGTGAAACCTAGTCTCTCCCTACAATATTCCATGGTCATGCTTCCATTTATACGCACTCTATGTAGATGTTTCTGATGTCTTGCATTAACCACTGTAGGTAAGCTCATGCCCTTCTTATTAAAAGGGAAGCCCAGTAACAGATTTTTAGATTGAAAGTGCTTCAACTATTGTTCATTTTAATCATGGTTTTCTTCAAATAATAAAATCCAGGCCTATAGAGTTTAAATACGTAACTTGTTCTAAATCATAGAGTTCACTAATGACCAAATAGGGACCATGATTACATTGTTTACCACCTTAACATGGGGCATCTCACATGGGTCGGTACGGAGGATAGGAAGGTCTTTTGTTTGGAATGGAAGATATTTCTGTAACAACATATTTCATACCAAACTGTTGCCTAAAATTATTTATCTCCTGTATTTTAAAGCATTTCTCAAAAACCCTTTTACTTCCCTGACTATATCATGATATCCCTGAAGGTAAAGCTCATGGCTACCATTTCTCTGTATTTTCACCATATTTATAAGGTTTAGGTAAATGTTGTGCAGTTCGTTATTCTCCTAAACCTTATCAAGAACATGGAACCTCTGCCTCTGTTCCAACTCAGTGAATTCCACTGATATTCTTTGTAGAAGATCTAGAAAAAAACTCACTGAAGGTAACCAGAAAGCAAAGAAAGATGGCTGGGTTTTGTTTTTGTTTTTGCATGTGTGTATGTTTTGGAATGTGTGTGAGGAGGAAGTGGTCAAAAGGAATCATTTAAATTTGTCTGAGACTATGTGGGTTTAATGACTTGTAGGGAAGCCAGAGTGACCGAAGAGAATAGAGTATGCCTATTGAAAATGTGAATCTATATTTGGATAGATAGAGAGTATCCAGGAGCTAGACATTAGAATGAATGAAATCAATTTTTAAATACAGAAGAAAGGTTAGAAATAAGAAAACTAATTTCCTTTTTATTATAGATCTTAGATCTAATTTCCTTTTGTCTTTCCTGTGTATTTGAAAATGGGATGTAGCTCTTCTTTCCATGTGAGAGCTGTTTAATATTTTCACACTGAAAGTGTTGTGTTTAGATTTGAGCATCACACATTTAGAAGTCTATAAATAACCTATTTTGCCCTTCAAAATATATAGAATGTCACTCAAAGAAGCAGAGATTATACAAGGATTATTAATTAAAGAGGAATTCCAATATTCACTTTACTCTTTCAAAGATCATTAAAGGTGATCAAATTTGTAACTCACAGCAACTCTTTTCACAATCCTTTTCTTCACCTATCAGATCTTTCACACTGCAATATTTCGAATCTTCATCAAAACATTAAGCTCTTCTTGAGCCCTAGTTCTTGCCACTTTTGTTACTTATATATCTTTCTTTTCTTCCTGCATTTATCATGTAGTTCAACCTTGTTTCGCTTACTAAAACCTTCCCTCTTACCCACCTATCTGTCTAATTTTATCTTTCTAGGTTTTCCTGTGAAAGAGGAAGAGATAAAAACTAATAGGCAGGTTATAGAAATGTTGAGTGTACCCAAATGTCAGTAAATCTTGTCTCAGCCATGTATATTCCGTAGCATGGTGATAGACTCAAAATCGCAAGCAGTGGCAGCACACATGGTGGATAGAGCAATAGATTCGCTTTTAATTAAACACGGTATGAGCTTTTATCTCTACTCCCTCCCCAAAAGTAACTAAAATAAGAATAAAGGATAAATAATGTATAACCCCCCAAGGACAAAGTAATCAAGAAAGGTGACAATACCAGACTAAAAATGGCAAACACAATTTCAAAAATATTAAATAGATGGACAAAGATAGTTGTAGTAGCACAGCAGAGTGTTGAAACTGAAGCAATCAGTAAAATAAAGATAATGAAAAGGAGTCTGAGCTGCTGATCCCCAGAAATTGCCAGAAATTAGAGCTATCAAGGGTAGGTATTAAGGAAGTGACTGAAAACATTAAAATTGGGGTTGAAAGTTGGTAAATGGAAAAATTGGGCTCCCAGATTCTCTCCCACACCGTGAAGCCAGGTAACTATCCGAGCCTCGTTTTGTCAAAGACTTGAAATACACTTTGTGAATATTGCAATTCAACTGGAGAGGCACTGATCTTGGAAATCCTAAGATCAGCTTAGGACAGAAAGAAGGCAGTCTAATGAAGACAGAATGTAACTAAAGTCTACAAAAAACAAAATAATTACATAAAAATATGCTTATCAAAAAATGAGACCCTTCATGCATCTCTAACTTCGATCTCAGAACTCTGGAAGCCAAGCAGGAACACAAAGGATTCCTCTCTGGAGACTAAAGAACTCAAAAGGAAAAAGTACAGATAAGGATACTGTTTTCTTCCACTAAAAGGTTCAGTGCTTTATTGTCGGCTACACTAAGGCTCACCAGCTGACAGGTCCAGCAAATACACCCAGAGATTCCAGTCAGCCTTAGAGGTCCTGCAATCACAGAAGGAAACTGCTATAAACAGAGCGGGTATTGTACACCATGAAAGAAGAACACCAATGCAAACAGAAAAAATAAGACAATGCAGAGTGTAACAAAACAATGAAAGGCTATAATACTCTCAAAATGATCAGACATTATATCCCCTAAAGTGGAATAGGATGTATAGATAGACAGAGACAGAAAGAGATAGAGAAAGATAGAGATACACAGATATATATACACACAGAGAGAGAGAAAAAGAGAAAGAGAGAGAGAAAAGAAATTAAAAGTTCTTGGAAAAAAGAAGAAAAAATTGGTAAAAGTATATACTGGAAGTTATACTTAAGGAGAGTTTCCAGAAAGTAGAAAAAAATGACAAAAAAGATTAAAAATAGGGAAAAAAGTTCAACAAACCAAAATTAATTCAGAATACCCACCACCTGACTCATAATAGTTCTTGAAATAAAGATAGGTTTGAGGTAATTAATAAATAATAATTGCAAACTAATATCCAGAATTATTTTCAGATTAAAAGGCCCAGTGATGCTACCAATAATATAAAGGAAACAAAAATCATCATAAAAGTTCGGAATAGAAGAGACAGAAGAGTACACTATAGCTTCTAGAGAGGGAATAAAGAGGAATAAGAAAGACTAAAAGCCAGAATAAACCATGACTTCCCAGTATCAACCCTGAAAATTAGAATCCCATGGAGCAATACTCTCAAATTTCCACATGCTCCACCCAGAAAGAGGAAAAATGGCCCCCAGGGAATAAGGTCACAGATTAGGAAGGAGATAGAAAATTTCCAGGTTGTTAGTGAAGTTCTAGCATATCAACTTATGCAGCCTCCTCTAGAGAACAGCCAGTACAACAAACCAGCTGCAGTAAAAATACAGAAAGAAGGACTCCAGGAGGGGTGTTTTAAAGCCAAATGCAACATAACAAGCAAAACCTGAAAGAATGATGAATGTGTTCACACATATTAAGAGAAGATTTTCAGTTCTGCAGGATGATTTGGGAGTTAATTCGTGACAGATTTATAGAAATAATGCAAGCCATGAAACAGGGCAATTATTAACTCCAAGAGAGATAAGAATTGAAATAGATCTATAGAACATCACATCATTGAGCTGACCATATTAACAGAGTTGTAATAATGTAAATGCTGACTTTTGATTTAACCAAAATGATAATACAACTATATAGAGAAGATGAATATATATGTGTTAGATGGGCAGTTTAAGAGGCCAAATCTTTATATTCCATATGGGAAATCAATGAGGAAGAAGAAAAGGAGGAGGAGGAATTAAAAACAGCATTTTGCCTGTATCATCAGAAACAGATTATTATCAAAATATACAACTATATGAGGTGAGAGTAAGCCTGTTGAGAAGAATAAAGCAGGTTATTATTATTACCATATATTCCTATTAGTGTATCATTAATATATTATTATAGAACTACATGGCTTGTATAAATATGAATCTATATTACTTTCATAAAATAAAGCTAAATTTAAGTGTAGTTAATATTAAACATTTATAATTTACTCTAGCTTTACATACCTGTTTTACAACTTACCTTAGGAAAGTCACTTTTTTTTGTGGGTTTATTTGTATATTTGTTGGACTTTCTTTTGCTTTTCCTCATAAGGAAGCTAATGCAAGTGAATGATCCTACCTTAATACTTAACATGAAGCAGTGAGTCCTCCAGCATTCTTTTTCATTTCCCCCTGAAAGGAGCTGAGAAATGTGTTAGCTTCTTTCAGATATTTGAATGAGTCTTAGGTAGAAGATGGAAGAGAGATGCAATTTGGCCTCCGGTTTCAAGTGATAAAAACAAGAGCTGAAAGGCTCAAGAAAACATATCCAGCTCAATATTGAAAGGAACATTATTGTAAAACATGGATATCCAGGGCACTGGTAGCTGGTGAGTTCTCTGTGGTAGAGTCTTTCAGACATAGCCTGAGGATCACATAAGAGGTATGAAATACAATAGAGAGGTAATGCAAGTGCTGGGTAAGTCAACTAAGTAGTGTTCCAAGTCCTTCCTTTCTATAGACTAGATGATGCTATGCCCTGCTGCTACTCAAGAGATGTAACAACCACCAGGGAAGCAAGCTATAGTTATTAATATGGTAGCAATGGAGATTAGAAGAAAAAGCAACAGGCTCCAGCTGCTTTGTGCACTAAAGAAAATGTAAAAAGTAGAATTAGAAAGATCTGAGCCAAATTCTGGCCCAGATTTAAAACTATGAAAAATTCAAAGACCCCATAGGTAGTAAGGGTGAAATTCTAACATCTGTTTTAAAAATAATGCAGCTGTCCTGTGAAAGGCCTGACTCAGAGCCTGCTTTTATTATGAATTCCATCCTTTCTTGGTCACACACAGACAGACCCTGACTTGTATGTATGCTCTGCCCAGTAACACCCTTCCTCCCTCTGCCTCCAAGCCCTCAGAGTCATCTCAAAGTAGATCCATTTCCGCACTGGGAAAAAAAGGAAAGAAAAAAAAGGGGGTATCCAAAGGTTGGAATTTATTTTGTAGGTCCCAGCTCTTGTCTTCATTCTTTAAACTCTGAAAAGACAAGGTAAACCCTAAACCCCAAAGCAGGTGAAGAAATCCTACTCCAAACCACTCTTCACTCCCTTTGGCCCTATCTTCTCCCCCCTGTCCTCTGTTTTTGGTTTCTTCCAGGTCCCTTTAACGGCAACCTTCTACTCACTTGCTACCTCTGCAGTCAACGCACCCAGGCCTGCAGAAGCCCCTTTTCCAAGATAGGAATGTGATGCCAAGCTCTTGCACTAGGGGGTGTTACAGCTGTGCCTTCTGCTGTTTCACTATACAGGCTATACAGCCTACTTGAAAATAGGGTTGCCTTTGCAGCACAGATCCAGTTCTTATCTCTTAGCTATATTTTTATTAATCACCCAATACTCAGGCAATTAATTCCAGGCTCTTTAGCATGACACACATATTTTTCACTATCTGGCCCAGGTGACATTTTCAACCTCCTATCTTGATCTTCCCCTAGAAAGCTCCCTCTGTTCCAACCACACCAAATTCTTCATGTTCCCTCTATTGAGGATGCCCTTTCCCACCATCATCCCTCTCCCACGGTCTCCCCTCTCTGCAGCACACTGACTAGACTAACTGGAATATCTCTTCCTCCTCTGTAAAACCTTCTTATACTCCCTTGTTTGAATTTAGACAACAATCCCTCTGTGCTCCCAAGACCTTTTGCTCAAATTTCTGTCATAGCACTTAACATGTTGTATTTTATGTTTTTGTGAGTTTATCTTCCCTACTTGATTTCTCAAATAAAAGCATCCTATTCTTCTTGGTATTTACAGCAGATAACACAGTATAAGGTTTGTAGCAGGAATCCAATTAATGTTATTTGAATGAATGAAATAAATATGTGAATGAATGAGAATATACTCTATAGTGTGTGCCTTTTTAAACAACTGATCTAAAAGATTAGTGATTAAACAAAGAAAGCTTCACTAGGCATCTTGCACATCTGGACAATTGTAATGCAAAATATTTACTTAGGAGGCAAAGAGATAGTCTCTTTTCCGGTTGAAGTATAAAGGAATTTTTGTTTCAAGGAAAATTACACTGAAAAAAATAACTGTCTACAATACAAAAGACTAGGTTTATATCTTTGGGGATAGTTCTTATCTTTTTACATTACAAGAGTGAACATGATTTAAAATAAGCAGTCAGTGTGATGATGTTTCCAGACAGCTAATAAAAAGGAAGATTAGAGAGCTATATAAAATGGCAGGTGCCTTGGCAGATTCCACATCTGAGACATTAAGCACAGAACAAAGTGAAGCTATTTTCTGAAGACCACCAAAAGTGCTTGATGTCAACTTCAGCAGCATGATGCCATTTTGACTGTGGTATTCAATTTACCTTGTATCACTGTTAGAAAACAACATAGAGAAAAAACAACTAAAGCTAACAGCGGTAGATTATGGTACTCAGAACATAGACTGCATCTGAAAAAAAGCAGACTCTTGCAAAGAAGAATGAAGAATTATTTCTAGTCAATCACTTGCTACACATCCTTTGCACTCATAGAACAAACTATTATGTCTAATCGTATAGTCTCAAAGAATCTTCTGCAGAAGGATTCTATATTCTATAGCTCACTTTATATCATAATCTCTTGGGGAGTTTAGAATTATGACTATTTAAAAATATGAGAGAAATGAACTAGGGTAATATTTCTCCTGGTAACTCATGACTACCAAGGGTAACAGCCTTCTTTACCCAAAGAGCAAATACAGAATATACATCGTCTCTTTTTGGTAACCTAATGAATGTAATTACAACAAATATTTTCTCTTTTGAGCTTTATTTTTTTTTTTTAACCAAAGGTAATTTCAAAACCATCACCTATTTGGAGACAAAGGTAATGTTGAGAACGTATTATACACGTGGGCTAAAAGAAAAACACAAGGCAAAGAGACAGACAAATTAGGAGGAAATAATTGTAAACCTCAAAGATATCTAATGAACATGGAACAGGAATCTCAGAAATTGATCATGAAGATTAAAAAGGTAGAAATTTTATGAATGTACAATTTGTAGTAAAGGGTTTTTTTTTCAATTGAACATGTGCATACAGCCTTGACTAAGTAACTAATGATAGTGACTCCACTGATTGGTGGGATGATTAATTTGTGAGCTTGTCAAAAGAGAAATAATAATGAAGTCCTGTGTTCCACCCTTTTTGCTGCTGGTACTATCTTCATGTCTTTATATGTCTAAAGATACCCAAACCTCTGTAGTCGGTGTGGCTGTTACCTGAAGGCTTATTATCAATGGCCAAAGATAAGTTAGAGATATTTCCTGGATTGGCTCAAATCGAATGACATACTACCAGAGGAGTGTCCACAGCCCCTTCCTGATAAATGATTGCTTAGCCACAGGTCTGGTTTTCTCACATGCTGTTCCTCCTCTTTATTTTCTCATTCTTATTTTAGTTCTCTTTCTCAATAGGACTGTGGGGTATATGTCATGGTTATTTCACTTATCATCGATCTGAGAGTCAGCAGAGCATAGGCTCTGGAGACAAACTATCCGGGCTTGAATCCCAGTTTTTCCACTTACTATGTAAGTCTTTGGAAGAGACGCTTACAATCTCTAAACTTGCGTTTTCTCATCCACAAAATGGAGGATGCATCCTAAGAGGTTTATGAATATTAAATAGGGTAATCTCGTTTTGGCCTGCTGCAGACCCTCAATTGATGTTTTTACATAATTATATGGTTATGCTGGAGAAGGGAAAGAGTAATGAAGGTGGTTTTCAAACTCTACACGTTTACCATATGTATAAGCAGTTCCCTTAAGTTCTTACTCAGAAAATTAAAATGCAACAGACATCTATTTTTTCTTTTGCTCAGATACTGGGAGAATTAGAACCAAATTAATCTTGTTAGAATAAAACACTTTCAAAATACTGTTTTATTTTTATCTTAACTGCTAGAAGAATTCGAGTCGAAATCAAAGTCAAATAGCTTTTCTTCTAGGCTAAGTTCCTCTTTTCTTTTGGTTCTTCAGTTACTCAATCTTTGTTCGTGGTTTATTTATAATTGTATAATTTTTGTTTGTATTTGACTTCTAGGTTCTCTCAAATCCTTTTGAAGCAAACCAATGAAATTCTTATTTAAGCTTTCAGAAGTCATTTCTCTCTCGCTCTCTCTCTGTCTTTCTCACATACAATTTACAGCATTTAAGGGAAATGATAAACCTAGTTTGGCCTGTATTGGTCCCCTGTGAATATTTTTTAAATTGCATATTTCCATGACCATCTCTAAGATATTCTGACCCTCTAGATCAAGGTGGAGCCAGGAATCTGTATATTTTAGCAAGTATTATGCACCCAAGAAATTCAGATTCAGACAGTACTCTACCACACTTGGAGAAGCAATGGTCTATGTGGTACAGCAGGCAAGCGATGTAAATGAGTCTGACTTTTAAGGCAGAAACAGTTACCATCTGTGTGACCTTAGAAAATCACTCAACCTGAGATTCAGTTTCTTCATCTTTAAAAGATGGAGAAACTTGTAAATGTCTGTTAAACCTAACTTATAAAGTTGCTATTAAAAGTAAATGAAATATTATATGTCAAAAGGAAGGAAAATAACATATTAATTAAATTAACATCTAGGTTTCACAATCTGCAAAAGACCCATATAAATTTTTAAGGCAAATAGCTTTTTTGTTATTGTTGTTTAAAAATCAAGGCCCTTTGCTGTGATTCCGACTGCTCCAGATAGCATAGGTGTGTTAAATCTCAAGTCATGACTCATTAAAGACTTGTGTAATCTGTTTGGTAGTACCCCGGCATTTTTAAAATACAGTAAAATAAAATGGAATAGGATAGGACAGGATAAGATGAAAAATATCAGAGTACATTGCCCATAAGAAGAAGTTTAAAATCAGATGTCTTCCTTCATCAGCAGGAGATGTGTTCTAAGACCTCCACTGATTGCCTGACCACAGATAATACTGAACCCTATATGTACTATGTTTTTCCTATACATACATACCTATTAAAAAGTTTAATTCATCAATTATGCAAGTAAGAGATGAACAACAATAATAATTAAATATTAATCATAGTGTACCATCATCACTACTCTTGTACTTTGGGGCCACTTATGAGGTAAAATAAGCGTTGCTTCAATACAAGAACTGCTTTACCTCAGCAGTTTATCTGAACTAAAACAGTTACTAAATGACTTATGGGCAGGTAGCATAGACAGTATGGATCCACTGGACAAACAGATGATTCACATCCCAGGTTGGATGGAGCTGAACGACAGCACACAGTTTAAAATGTATTAATTGCTTACATCTGAATTATTCCATGAAATATTTTTGGACAGCTGTTGACGATGGGTAACTGAAATAATGGAAAGCTAAACCCCAAATAAGGGGGGATGTTGTATTTAAATCTAGTATTTTGTGCCGTTTTGTGTCTTCTGAGTTATTCCTATATATTCTGACTTGTGTTTGGAGATCATCCTCAGAAATAGAAGAAAAGAAGTGCTTGCCAGTATGGAGGGCAATGGAGCTACAAGCAGGCAGCATCTATTGGTGAGATTGTGTAATGGAAGCAGGAATATATGAAAAGGAATATGATTAAAGGAATGTTAAAAGGAATATAATTAAACTTTATCATAGGTATGCATGTATAAAAATGGCATATACATGGCATATCTGTGGTTTTAGGCATCTTTCAGGAGAAGGTCAGGAGAATATATGTGTCTTTAGGGCCTTCAAAAATCTTGTGGAGGGCACTAGACTTTTAAGATCATGCAGAATGGAGTTTTAGAGTACCTTCTTTGAATTTTTTTTTTTTAATGATCCTAAAAAGCTGAAGGACTTCGGGGCAGTGTGTATGTGCAAGCATTCTAAGCTTAAAGCACACTGGTAAGGGAAAATGGTACTTTTCATGTAGAAGTTAAATTATACTTCGCAGGTATAAGTTTCTTGATGTATCAGCTGCTCTTCTAATCCCCAACTACCTCTACCAAAAGCAAAGTTAAGGGCTATGCTAAAAGATAGAGTCCTTTCTCTGGCTGACAGTTTAAAGGAATAGTGCTCTAGCATCTGAAAATGAATTTTGAAATTCATTTTTCTCATTTTAACAAAAACACTGCCCTACTTCATTGTATGCACTATTTAGTAGTTACATTAATGGCTACCATTTTGTGAGCTCATACCATGTACTAAGAATTGTACTAAGTACTTTACAACCATGATCTCCTATCTTCTAGAACTCTGGGGGAAAAGTTTTAGTGTACACGCTTTACAGACAATCTTAGTGAAGCTCAAAGAGATTAAGTAATTAACCTCAATCCAAATGAGTAGCAAGGGCTAGAAGCAGAATTCACACCAGATCTCTACCGTCATTCACTTGCATCTATACCCCACTGCCTCAGCAGAGCAAACCAGTGCTTATGGACTGATTTTGGAAGGTCACGGTTATGTGTAATATTGTTTCTGAGAGGGAAGCATGCCTGCAAAGTCAAGGAATTTGGCTGAACAAAAGTGTTATGCATTAGGCAGTCGGCCCCTGCTGAAGATGCTCAGTTTCTCAACATCTTCACTGTACACATTGTGTATCTAACTGTGTCTTTTGTCTCTCAGTGGATTCTAAAGAGACTTGGTGGAAAAAACAGCTGCTTTTTCTTTTTCCTTTTAAATGTTAGTTTTGTGGTATACTCCATAAATATATTTGCATTATGTCACCCAAATTATAGTGATTGAGATGAAAAGAGCATCATGGTAAAAATATATTTAAGATTGTACAGAGACTATAGTTGGAAAACAAATTGTTTCTTGTATTTTTGTCATTTTAGGGCCAGGGTTAGGGCAGGTGTGTGTGTGGTGTGTGTGGGGTCAGGAAAGGGTATTATTCTGGAACCCATGTTTTCTTTTTGTTTGTTTTGTGTTTGGCAATTAAGAAGGTTGATGTTAATTTGATCCAGAAATTATGCTGTTTAGAAGTAGAGAGTAGAATGTCCTCTGGATATCTATTCCCAGATTCTATTTTCTGTCTGCATCCTGTGAGGGTTGGAAAGAAAAAAATGAAGCAGCTGTGACTAGCTCTGACAGGAACTCAGGGAGACTTTTTCCTCAGTTCTCCCCTACATTGCAAAGCAAATACATTAGAAGGCATTTTGTGCATCCCCTATCCAAAACCGTGAGAGGTACAGATGTCCTCTTTTCAGATGATTCTTTTATAAGCAGAAGTTTGGGTTAGGTGAAGGAAATAGACAGAAAAACTGCTGATTGTGAAGCGCATCTTGCACAATAAGATTTGCATCCTGTGATTCTCCTCCATCTCTCTGGTGTCTAAAAACAATTTGGGATTATCAAGCCTTGACAACAGCTAATGAGAATGAACAGACTCACACCGATTCCCCCTTAGCAGTAATTGGATTCAACCTTTATAAGACAGGCAACTCAGCCCAAATAACCTATTTTTTGAATGAATAAAAAGATTTTTTTTTCCTCGCAGTTGTCTAAGAAGGAAGTCTGGTAAAGAAGCTGAGCTTTAATCATGACAATAAGACCTTTAGAATGTTTGCTAAGGTATGTAGTGCTACACATCAACCCTGTGGTCTGGGTACCACTGCCACCACCACCTTCATCACTGTAACCCCCATTTTATAAATGAGGAAACTGAAGCACAAAGAAATTGCATTTTCTGCCTGTGCCCCATATGCCTGCTTCCAGAGGTCATGGGCCCAACTCTTTTCTTCCCTGGTCAGAGTAAACACTAAGGTTTATCTGAGTTCTGAGCTGCCTTGCTCTGTCATCCTGAGACCTGTGGAAAAGGAGTTGGTCACAGTTCAACATATGTTCAGCACAATATCTGGTGAACAATTCTTTCCATTTGTGACTGATCAATTAAAAAATAATGATTTAGAGTCTGCTATGAGATAGGCTTTGTAATATATGACAGGAGATATTGATCAGTGGCTGAGGTGAATCTTGGAGCCAGGCTTCCTTGATTAGAATTTACTCACTAGCTACGTGACCTGAAGATGTAACTTAACTTCATGAGCTTTAGTTTTCTCATCTAGAATTGGAAATATTAATAAATATTTTCTTCATAGAGATAAATTAGTTGATTAATGTAAATGAATTAAAATAGTGTCTGACACATAGTAACAACTCAGTAAATTTTACCATTATTGTTATTACGAATCTGTTTTACAAGCTAAACAATATAAAATAGTTTTGGTGTAGTTATAATAGTTGAGATGGAGAGAAAAATGAATTATTCTAGATGTACCCTTTTTATGAAATTAGATTTTAAAACAATAAAATACCTATAAGTTTTTAAAGTCATATTTAAGTTACCCTTTTCTATTCCTGGAATTTGTACACAGTGGTAAAATTATTTGATCTATTTTATTTAATTAATTGATTTAATCAATATAGCTAATATGTATTGATTCCCTACTAGGTGCTAGGAACAATGAATGAAAATCTCATGCACAAAATTTGTAGAATGAATACTCCATGAAAAGTCTCCCACTCTTTTTCACTCTGACTTTTATAAAAGCCTTAGCATAAAATTAAAGTTAGCATTGAAACTGTTAGTGATGGTATAGAATACAGGAGAAATAACTCATTATTAGTTAAAATATCATTTGCTACATTTCTGCTTTTCATTTGCTCAGGGTAAAAATATCATTATCTAAGTAAAAATGTTTTTATATAATTATTTATACCCCAATTCTTCCTTATACTATATGGTTATAATTTTTGTAATCAAAGATACATCTCACTTTAAAAACACAACAAATTTAGGACTATATTTTGGGGTGAATATTTGTCATATAGAAAAACCAACATGTCTATGATGAGTGTTACACATATTAATTCTACTCTACAATTAATCACAACTTAGATCATATAATAAAACTCTATCCCTGAAAAGACCAAGAAGTATTGGTTCTTTCTTTTTTGGTTTTACTTCTATATCTGAAAGACTTTTAGAGGTTTAACCACTGAACGGTTGTATTTTCCAACTGTTCCCATTTGACAAATGGTTAATTTAAAGCCTATAAAATAAGTATGCTTAACTCACTTTTCAAACCCAAAAGAACCATACATTAGAAAGCTAGATATACTTTATCTGTTTTAACTGACTGTCCCAATTTGTCATCATGATCTCTGCTTCTGGGATAGATTACAACAAATGATATTAATATATGCTATTCTTGAATGCATTAGTGCCATATTCATTTAGTGAAATTGATCACATAGGATCCTAGATATGTATATTTAAATAATTAATAAACTTTCTTTTACTTTGAAGTTAAGCATATAGCCCTCTTAAAATTCTCAGAGTAGTTTTTACCCCTAGTCCATATTTCTGTTCTAGGAAATAATATCATCACTCAGTGGAAGAGGATGTAAACTTGTCTAGAATCTCTCCAGAGCTTAGAAATAGCATCTAATAGTAAGAGCTTCTGTGAGTAAGCTTTCTGCTCAATAGAAGGATGTGCTTTCTGATAATTAAAGCTGTCTGACAGTGGAGAAGTAACCACCTGTCATGGGGCTAATTCAGGAAGAGGCTGGGTGATTATCATTTAGAAATATGGTAAAAGGGATAACTCAGGGGGTAGAGCATTTGATTAAGTGATTTCTCAATTTCCTTACGACTCTAAGATTTTTGCTTAGGATTGTGGAAGTTCTTGTCTAGCCTAAAATTGTTTCCCATGAAGAAATAGCTACATGGTACAGTGGTTAAAAGCAGCAATTTTATGATAAAACAGATTGGCCTGGAATTTGTGCCTTGCTGCTACTGACCAACAGAGTGACAATAGGCACTCATTCAACTTTCCTAGAGACAGTTTCTGTAGCTGCCAGAAATAGCAATATCCAATAAGTGAGTGGTGAGGATTGAGTTCATACATGGTACAGTAACTTGTGCTATGGGTCTACAAACCTAGGAGATCATGTCTTTCAAAATACAAAGGGAGAAATGATTGAGAAATATGCCTGGTTGGAGTGAGGAACATCAAGATATTCAACGATTTTAAAAACAAGTCTTTAAATCTGTAATGTGTATTGGACCACTTTGATGCATGCTTAGTTTATAATAGCCAGAAGCAAATATCTTTGTGGCAGTTGTATGACAGTTTCGACACTAGCAACTGCATGGATGAAGTATTCAAAACTGATTGCTTTCTTCTGAGACAATTCCGTAATCTATTACTAGATCAATAGCTTTTTATAGACACTGGAAGTGATTAAATAACTAAATACAATAAGGATCATTGTAATATCCAGGGAATCTGGAAATCACATAATCTCTCAGTTAATGTTTATCACTCTCTTTCAAGCCAACATCAGCTGGCCAGTTTAAGGTTTTCTTGCAAATTTATGTAGCATGATGATACTCATGCTGGCAGCAATAAATCAAACCTCTGGTGATAGATGTTTCATCTGTATGTACACATACACATAGCTTAATGCAAGTCACATTTCCCAAAGAGTACAGTGTGAGTATTACGTGCAGATACTACACAAAATCAATCTCTCTTAGCCTAGGGTTTCGATCCTTCACTGTGAACCCTCTTGGAGCCTGCTGATCAGCATGCAGAACCGAGTTCCAGAGAAGTACAGAGAAATCTCTAGGGATCTCTGTCTATCTGCGAGGGGAGAAAGGATCCATATATAATTTGCAGACCCATCTTCACTGGTTCTCCTTGAGAAAGCTTTTGTTGTTACCTCAGAAGTAGAAATATATGTGTATTTCAGCTGGTGTCTAACACATTAAGTTAGAGAACACAAAAATGTTCAGCATTTTAGGGACCAAATGTTATTTTCGAGGAAAAAAAAAACTTTTCCAAAGCAATGCATACACACATACACTTAGACAAAGAGAGAAAGAGAGACAGAGACAGAGACAGAGAAACAGAGATAGATTTGGGTTCTGAAATTTGTAATACAACCTGGGGCAATGAAGAAAAAGAATAGATGCTTAAGACAGGTAAGTAGAATTATAGATGTCTATCAGGCTGAGATGTTTAAAAAATTATCGTTCTCTAGACTAAAGTTAGAATGAATTTCTCTTTCTCTTAGACTTAGTCTTAGAATGTTTGGGGTAGGTTTGTTAGGACCTTTAATAAGTGAGCATATTTCTTTTAAAATGTATCAAATCATGATAAAAGCTGCTGCATTCAAAGTGCTCCGGTTTGCAGTACAAATTCAGCAATGCACAACGGGAAGCTGATCAAGTCTCAGTTGTATTTTATTTTTTATATGATATTATTAGGTTTCATTTGGCTGCTCTTAGCTGCTGACAACAACATGCCTCCTATCAAATTTATTGTGAATTAAGAAATGATAGGTATGAAGTTATATTAAAAGAGTTTTCAGTGTGAATTTATATATGGTAGAACAAATTTGCAAAAAATCAGCTATAAAAATGTTGTAAAATGCGTAACTTTTTTCTATTGGTCAAACAAGGAGACAAAATGTGTACAGGGTTGTTCTGTTGTGTTTAAGGGGATGGGGATAAAGTGACAAAAATAGCTTTTACAATATTGTTTTAAAAGCTTATTTCACCCCATGTATCTTGAGCATGAATTTTGAAATTTCGCCTTAAATGCTACTGTTTGAAGATTTCTACATTTGAGACCTGAAAGAATTGAGAAGCAAAATCACATAACAATTATGAAGCTTTAGAACATCTAAAGCTATTACATGCTATCATTTTTATATGTAATTTGGAAGCCACGGGTAGGATTTTACAAAGTGTTTATGAGTCTATGTCATATATACTTTATATTTCTGAAGCAACAGGTTAACATGATTTGCATAATTACCACAAAATAAAGCAAAACTAATAATGAACCTCAACGTGGGACATCCTTATCTTTCCCAAACCTGTTGGTATAAATACCATATCACCTTAAATCAAAAGCCAAAATTTAAAATAAACCAAACCAATATGTCCTAACAATTTTAAACAGAACTCATATGATATGATATGCATTTTTGTCATGAAAATGTTTCTTTTTCAGATTACATTCACTGCTTATATTCACTATACCTACAATCCAATGACCTGTTTTACCTAGAAACTTTCTAAAATACTTCACAGAATACCTTATACTCCAAAGTGTTGAAAATAAGTGACATTCTTTACATCCAAATATTTTTAATGGGATATTTCTATAAATGATGATGCTAATTGGCTCAAGAGAGGCCATAATATCACAGTAGACACATCTTTGAGCTAGACAGGAAACTTGACAGTTCTCAGTAATGCTCAGCACTCAGGGCATTTGTAATTACTTGGTCAGTGTCTGTCTTCTCACTTGAGTGGTTCTCAACCTCGGATGCACATTGGAATTACTGCACACCTTTAATAAAACAATATTGATACCTGGATGGTACCCTGGTGATTCTTATTTAATGAATTGTAGAGTGGAGTCTGGAGATTGAGATTTTTCAGAACTGAACAACTTAGTTTATTCTAATGTGTAACTAAGAAAATTGTGCATTTGATTGCACATTCAATGACAGAAAAAACCTTATCTTCAATGAATAAATTAATATCTAGCACACAGTAGACTGTTGCTAAATATTGGATGAATGCCAAGTCTCCTGTCTAGCTCGAAGATAGAATGATGGATTGTATAGACAGCATCTCTTTATAGGTCTTGATTCTCTCTCTCTCTCTCTCTCTCTCTCTCTCTCTCTCTCTCTCTCTCTCTCTCTCTCTCTCTCTCTCTTCTCTCTTTGTGTGTGTGTGTGTGTGTGTGTGTGTGTGTGTGTGTGTGTTCTCTTTATAGGTCTTGGTTTTCTCTCTCTCTCTCTCTCTCTCTGTGTGTGTGTGTGTGTGTGTGTGTATCACTCTCTGCCAGGTCAACTTCAATATGTATGTATATATATATTAAGAGAGTCGAGCTACATAACTCTTCCTTTTACTCAAATGGCTTTCCTGAGAGCTCATTGTAATGGGCCTAGCTAGTCTTTGTCTTCTCAAATATAGGGGCCTTAATAATAGGAACTAGGAATTTTTAAATATCCAGTAAAGGCTATCATTGGTTTAATAGTTTTTGCTGAATTAAATGCAAATTTTTATATATTACAAAATCCTTTGTAGGAATTTTCCATGTTTATTCTTTTAAATGTAACCATGGATTCACATCCTATATCCTTAAAGATTTATTTGCCCTTGGGAAAGAATATAAAACAATTTTGTACCTGCAAAAAATGACACTTTTCAAAGTTTGACAGATGGGATCTAATTAAACTTTAGAGCTTCTGTACAGCAAAAGAAATTATCAACGGAGTAAACAGACAACCTACAGAATGGGAGAAAATGTTTGCAAACTATGTATCTGACATAAGTCTAATAACCAGTATCTATAGGGAACTTAAATCTACAAGGAAAAACCAAACCTATTAAAAAGTATGCAAAGGACATAAACAGACACTTCTCTATAGAAGGCATACATGCAGCCAACCAGCCTATGGAAAAAGGGGCTCAATATCACTGATCCCTAGAGAAATGCAAATCAAAATCATAATGAGATATCATCCCATACCAGTCAGAAAGACTGTTATTAAAAAGTCAAAAATAACATGCTGATGATGATGTTGTGGAGAAACGGGAATGCTTATACTGCTGGTGGGATTATAAATTAGCTCAACCATTGTAGAAAGCAGTGTGGCAATTCCTGAAACAGCTCAAAAGAAAGCTACCATATGATGCAGCAATCCCATTACTGGATATGTACCCAAAGTAATATAAATTGTTCTGCTATAAAGACATATGCACATGTATGTTCACTGCAGCACTATTCACAATAGCAAATACATGGAATCAACCCAAATGCCCATCAGTGATAGACTGGATAAAGAAAATGTGGTACATATACACCATGGAGTACTATGCAACCATAAAAAATAGTTATGTCATGTCCTTTGTGGGAACATGGATGGAGCTGGAGGCATTATCCTTAGCAAACCAATGCAGAAACAGAAAACCAAATACCACATTTTCTCACATATAAGTAGGAGTTAAATTATGAGAACACCTAAATGCTGGGGAAGAGGAACAACAGACAATGGAGCCTACTTGAGGATTGAGGGTGGGAGGAGGTAAAGGACCAATAACTATTGGGTACTAGGCTTAGTAACTGGGTGACAAAATAATCTTTACAACAAACCCCGGTGACATAAGTTTGCCTATATAACAAACCTGAACGTATATCCCTGAACCTAAAATAAAAGTTCTTTGTTTAAATGACGCTCTTAATTTCTGTTAAATCAGAAATCTGTGGAAGATGCCTTTAATTATCCAAATTATTTAGTGATAATTTTGTCTAACAACGTTATTTTTTTATGAATCTTTTTCTTTATCAATTAGGCTATTCCAGTGTGATTGCTCTCATGATATATTGTGTGGATGTTGTTTATATGAGGACTTCTGCTATTTTTGTTTAGGAAATGTTTATTTTAACTAATCCTTTCTCATTGTCACTATTGAACAATTGACAGTCTCAAGAATCACAGAAGCACTAAAATTTTATACATAATGAGCCAGGTGTGTAGGCCACAGTAGGAATTTTATTACAATGAGAGTCAAGAAGACTTTGCTTTGGCAAAAGAATATTGGCCAAAACTCAAATGTCAGTTGAAAGCCATCTAAAAATTCATTTAAAACTTGTTTTCTTTCTAAAGTCATCCTTCAAAAGGCCCATATTGTGATGAAATTTTAGAGGGAATAAACTTGAGTAGGTCAACACTATATAATGAACAACACTATATTATGATCAAGTTCACTTGCAATTACTAAGTGATCCAGGCCTGCTAGTTTGATACAAGGCTGCAACAGCTTACCCTATATTTGAAAAGTCATTCTGGCATTCTAGCATTTTGATGTGTACTAGTTAACATATTGTCCAAAGGCTTTCAAATCTTTTCAGTTCATGATACCCTTAGCGTCTCAGTAATATTTTCATTGCAAATGAGATATTTCACAGTTTTTTTTATTGTGTAGTTAGGCCCAAATAACTTTATAAGCATTTACATCCTAACAACTTAGTACCCACTTGAAAAATATATATATATATAATTTAAAAGAAATTCTGTTCTTTTTTTTTTTTTTTTTTTTTTTTGAGACGGAGTTTTGCTCTTGTTACCCAGGCTGGAGTGCAATGGCGCGATCTCGGCTCACGGCAACCTCCGCCTCCTGGGTTCAGGCAATTCTCCTGCCTCAGCCTCCTGAGTAGCTGGGATTACAGCCATGTGTCACCGTGCCCAGATAATTTTTTGTATTTTTAGTAGAGATGGGGTTTCACCATGTTGACCAGGATGGTCTCGATCTCTTGACCTCGTGATTCACCCGCCTCGGCCTCCCTAAGTGCTGGGATTGCAGGCGTGAGCCACCGCACCCGGCCGAAATTCTATTCTTAAATAGCCAGAATTACTTACTGGACGGATGTGTGTGCCATTTAGGCACTACATGGCTTCTCAAACCTTAGAATCAGAATGGAAGCCACTCTCATTCCCTGTTCCAAGGTAATTCTTGAGGGGTACTTGTTTTTTGTTTTTTTTTTTAACACATCAGCCACTAAAAGCCCAGCTTCACAAAGATAAAACACCCTCGAAGGGAATGAAGCCAGATTTTATGTTGAGACAGTGAACTACCACTGGTTGATATTTTGTACAGTATCCAACAGATATGTAGTATTACTGTATTTTCTTTGAAAATTAAAAATAATCTGTGGCACCTTTGTGGATTTATTGCAGAATCCTAGCATGCTTTGGTGCGGTTGGAGAACTGGGGAAGTCAACTGTTACTGAGTTAGGCCTGCTATACTCCAGAGTTAGCTAAGCTAAATGTTGGACAATGGGATGGAAGGTATAATTTCTTAAATCCTTGAGTCTTTATTAGCTGAAACCATCTATGTTCAAACAAGTATTTTTCTTTTTGAGAGTGGATATTTTTTACTAATGTCACTTATTTATTTATATATTTTAAAATTGAATAACCCTTTTTCTGAGAATAATGCTTAAGACAAGTAAATTTAATTTGATGCAGAAAACCAAACAGAAGAAAAATAATATCCCACAATTCAGGAATACAGTCTCCATATTTGTATGTGTATATATCCAGATACTTTTTGTCCTAATCCTGAATGGACATCCTCATTTTTCATTACTTATTTTCACAAACATGATTTTATACCATTTTACCGTCCACCTTATTCACTTAATAACACAACCATAGGTTTTAGATATCTCTCCTGCTTCTTTAAATACCTCTGTTTTGCTGAGAAATATTTTTTTCTTAGTGTTCATATGATCCCCATCTTTTGAACTACTGAGACTTTTCCTTCTCTCTGGTGATGTTTCTGTCTCCTCATTCTTATAGAAAAAGATCCAAGTTGTTTTTCAGTTATTAAATGAAATTTGTGAATATTTATGGTCACCGTTTTATTATTTTTATGTTACCAATAATGTTAAAATATATTTACTTAATCTTTAATGTTTAAATTTATCGTCTTTAATGTTTATATTTTGCTAAAGGAGAAAAAAAAATTATCGTTAACAGCTGAGAGGGGCCCAGTGGTTTGCAGAGCTGGGAGATGTGATACACAGAGAGACATTACTGGGTGCAGGAGAAACATTATTGTTCAAAACTTCCCTTGGAAAGTCAGCTTTGGCTGCCTTATGACTTTTGAACCAGAAAGGCTCAATTATTCTTCCCTGCCACCTAATGAAGACATTTTATTTGGAGGGTTTCCTGTTTAACTTACCAAGTAATGCTTAGTACCTCCAGATTTAATGTTGGGTTTAGGCATCTCCATGATTTCCAGTCCCACTGATAGAAACTCTTTGTATATGTCCTATAGAAATGGTGAGAAGAGGTGGGCCCAAACTTTTTACCTGCATGGTCTCACCTTATTGTCTAAGATCTCAAGAATTCAAGTACCTGAGTAAGATCCTTAACTAGTGTTCAGCAAAGAATATGGATGTTTTTCTTATTATGTTAATTGAGTCATTGTAATCAATAACTATTCTCAAAGTTGAGTTTCAATTTTCATCTCAGTCCCAAGAGTACTTTCATCATGATGCCTAACAGTAGTTACACAGGACAATCTATGTATAAGGAACAATCTACCTAGATTTACCAGAAATCACAAATTAATCGCCTTAGACTTCTTGTCAGTCCTTTTATACTAGCTTCGTTACAGAGTAGGCAGAACCATAGCTCTGCATTCCGAGAAATGGGATAGATGAGCATGATTTTCTGTTTGTTGGTTTATTTGAAGCGGGGAATGTATGTATGTGTGTTAGTGTGTGTTTATCAACAGCATATGCTGTTATTGGCAATTTATGCCATGAACTATAAGCAAAGTATAGGTTTAACTTGTGGTTGTCTTATTATGATGCTTCATTGTATGAAGCATCCTGAGTGTCCTGAGGATATTCTAGATTTCTAAACAGGCAATACTAACCTGTTTGACCTCAGGCTGTTCTATTTCCTAAATCCTCAGTGTGAAACACTATGAAAGGTCATTGTCATATGCTTTATAAAATGACCGTATGGAAACCCTGTGTTCAGATTAGAGCAGATCTTTAAACCCATTTTGCAATCCCTTAGAAATAACTATCCACCCAGCAGCAGGCTTTTGCTGCCATTGAATGTCTCATGATAAAGTCACTCACCTGAAACAAATGGAAGGATTTGATCACCAGGAGCAGCAAGACCAATTCTAGCTGTTTTTGTTATTATTTAGTTCAAATGAGGAAAAAATGCTCGCTTACAGAATGTCTTCATTCTGGTCATTCCTTTTGCTAAAGGAGAAAAAAAGAGTATGTTTTAACCATGTAGAGTCAATTTCAAATAATATTAAATTATATTTAAACTACATTTCTAAGTTTTTTACTCTTCTAGAAGTTAGTAACAGTCCTTCTCCCCACTCCCACCCACCCCATATACTACAGTACTTATCTGAGGTTATTACATGATGGAAAAACCTCTAAGCTATCATAGAATTGAACTCTAATATTTTAGATGATAGGAAGCCAAGCCAAGAGTATCCCAGATCTCACCAAAGGCCTTAAGCTGAAAAGCAGCCACGAGGAGACCTGACAAGAGATTTGAGATTCCAATACCACTGACTACTACTGATGGGCTGGTGGGTCACTGCAGCATGGCTGAAACTAGAATTGTACAATTGGGAATGGACATAGGGGATGGGATGGCACATAGCGATTAAGTGTGCATGTTTGTTGGACTATTCTCTATCTCTCTGTATGTAGGATTTGAGGCATCTTACAGTAGAAATACTTATATGACAATGGAAATGTGAACACTAAAAGTAACAACGTAGATTAGAAGGCAAGGTTGAAACACAGCAGGCAAAAGAGACCACATACTACCTGTATAGAGAGGCAGAGATTTGTTGCAGATTTTGCTTTGCATTTCCTTGAATTTGAGAAAAGGAAAATCAGTCTTTTCTATTGTCAGCATTTTTCAGAGAAAAGGGAGTTAACATACATTTCCTTAGAAGACGCAGAGCTTTCTCCGTAAATTTTAAGAGACATTTTCCCCTCCATTTTTCAGTATTTGGAATTATATTGTAGAAAAAACTTGAGCATTCATCCTAACTCAAGAATATTCTTTCTAACTCTACCCTGTAGGATAAAAAGAAGGTGGTAAAATGTGTCATTGGTCACAGAGAGAATGTAGAGTTAGTGAAAACTTAAACATTGCATTGTGGGTATGTGGTGTTTTGTCATTTCCAATAAAGGAATGCTAAAGTTGACCTGTTCCTGTGAAATTCACGGTAGAGTGGAAGCAATTAGAGATTTTGAGTCAGGAGGTTTAGTCTAGGATACTCATCTACTCTCTGAGAGTTAGAGGAAGAAGCACACAGTAGATGGTTCTCACAGTGGTTAAATATGGTTAAATTTTGAAAAAGCATTTTATATGTAAAGTTTTATATACCTAAAAAGTATTATCCATTTAGTTGTTGTGTATTCTTTTGAGAAAATTGCAAATACTGTACAAGTTGCATCTTTTCTGATTGTATTTAATGCGATATTTTTTTCCAGTTGCTTAATTAGCTGCTTTCATGGAGAATTGAGTCCTCATCACTATAATGTGATGAGATTTTCTTGCCTAATATTTTGTCTTTGCTTTGTTTTAGAATTCACCATCATAGAGTTGTATTTCATGAAACAATATTATTGCAACAATGAAGAGTTAACATAAGTGAGTCTGAATAGTAAAATATAATAACATATGACCAAAATGACTGGTACATGGTAGGTG
Source organism: Callithrix jacchus (assembly GCF_049354715.1). Lineage (NCBI taxonomy): Eukaryota > Metazoa > Chordata > Mammalia > Primates > Cebidae > Callithrix > Callithrix jacchus. The sequence continues at coordinate 135,553,909 of NC_133502.1, read as the reverse complement.
GAAATAAATCCCTTTCTGTTGTCTTGTATTAAATTGCCAAAACACCCTTCCCAGATTCGCTGTTGTCAGCATATATTAAAAATAAATAAATAAACAAATTTTGGTTTCTTGGTACATGTGAAGGGAAGAGACGGATTTTAAAATTGCCTGGCCATATCTATTGAATTGGCTAAAGATTTATTTCAGCTGGAAACTTGTTTTCTCACTTAGTGAACTTTCTTTATTCATTACACGATCCAGATAACAGTAGGTAAAGGGAAATTAGTCTTTGCTTGCCTTAGTTTTTTATTTCATGATGCATTTTTCTCTAGGGACTCATTAGATTGTTTTAATGCTATGCATTTTATTTGCCCTTTAAACAGAATGGGGAAAAGATTCACTGTGCTCTTCAATTGCTAGATTTTCTTTAAAAAAATGGCATGAAGGAATGATTCTGTTACTAAAATATCCATGTGATTACTTCATCTATTATTGTGCTATATAACCTAATAACACATTTTTCTATTAAGATTTTCACTGTTTTACATATTTTCTGTAGTCAGTATCATAAACCCACTTCTTCATGTTTCAAAGACAAGCTGCAATTCCATGGAGTATTATTTTTCTTTGAATTGCTTTGCAGTACTAAGAAATTAGCCAAACTCTACTCAGTTACATCCACTATTTGAGTTTTGAATAAACCAACAAAGGGGAGACTTTTATGCATTCTCACTCAGAAAGTTTGTAAAGAATATGGTAAAAATGTATATTTTGCTAATATATTCACCTTATCTCTCAATAGAATTCAAAAGTAAGTACTATTCTATTTATTTTAGTGTGATATATGTTGGGATATTACTATTCTGTCTTCTAATCAAATATTTATAAACATTTGATGCCCCATCCAGAAAGAATGTAATGTGTTCTCAATTGTATGCATTCCATGAAGCACACATATATGTTACACTGTGCTATTTTCTGTTGTAAGAGTATAAAATCAGTTAGCGCTATTGAGGGATTATTATACACAAGACACTGTGCTTGAGAGCTTTATGTAACTATCTAATATAATCCTCATACTAACTTTATGAGTTATGAATTTTCCATCTTATGTACACAAGGAAACTGAGACCCAGATAAATTATATAGTTTCCCTATGGTCATAGAACAAGTGTCAGAATTTAACCTTAGGTCTACCTGATAACAGAATCTGTGCTTTTCTGTATCATTCTATTCAGCCTGATGGCGAATCAATAATATATATATAGTATTTTCCTGTTTACTGAGCAGCAGAGTTTCAGATTAGGCTTTTCTTGAAGCAGAATATAACTGTAAAGGAGGCTTGTAGCCAGGTTTTCTGAGGCCATTAGAGGCAAGTGAAGCCAGTAGGCACCTATGGCTAAACAGGCTTCAGACTCAGAGGAGAGAACTTAAATTCAGGGGCTCCAATCAACAGAGTTGTCCAGAATTTTTCGCGGCCATGAGCACAGCTTCCTAACTTTGACTCCTGTGGGAATGCAGTTCTAATAACAGATCTTCACATTATTTCTACCATTGTCTGGAAACAATAAATAATATTCACTGCTAGTTTTCAAGTGTATGCAGATTTCATTATGATAATTAAAATACAAATTTATTTTAAAAAATTATTGAGCTCAGAGTTTATCTTTAAGTATTTTTTCAGTTGATAGGTCCTAATATCACTATTTAGTGAGCCTAATTTAAGTTGGGTTCAGAAAATGTGTTGACATTAAAAAGTATCATCATTCAAAAATGTTCACAGGCACCATACTACTGAACTTACACAACTCCAAACACTTACTGAGAGCTTACTATTTAGCCAGTCATTCAAATAAACACTTTGAATGCACAATTATGTTTAACCTTACAACCATCTATATGGTAAATCCTATTGTTTCATTTTTAAACATAGAAAGTAAGCCTAAATTTTCACTTTCTAAATACTATAAATATAGTACTACTATAAATAGTTATGTGGAAATTAAAATGGATAATGAATTGAAAATAGCACAGCCTAAGTCTAAAGCAGTAAATGTTTACTGCTATTATTAGTAGTAGTTATTAATATTAGTTCCATTAAAGACACAATACATTATTTGTAAGATTATTGATAATATAACTTATCTATTCCAAAAAGGTGTTAAGAAAGTTAGCAAAAGGACATACAGGGACATTTTGTTATGACTAAAGAGTAAACAGAATCTCATTAGATTTTAAGGTAAAACAAGAGACTGCAAAGGTGTTTCATGCTTACAGAGTGTGCTTCAGGCTTTGCCCCAAGATGGGAGTAAACTCATTCTCTTGGAGAATCTGGCATCATTTTAATGTTTGTTTGTTTTTAATTTTGTATTGTGTGTTAGTGGATGGGGGTGGTGGTGTATAGTTTGTTCTCACAGTGCTAATAAAGTTAGCCAGACTTGGTAATTTATAAAGGAAAGAGGTTTAATTGACTCACAGTTCAGTATGGCTGAGGAGGCCTCAGGAAAATTACAGTCATGGTGGAAGGGGAACCAAGCACATCCTTCTCCATAGAGAAGCAGAAAAAAAGAACAATGAGCAAAAAGGGAAAAAGCAGCAGATCTTGTGAAAACTCACTCAGTATCACAAGAACAGCATGAGGGTAATGCCCCCATGATTAAATTATCTCCCTCCAGGTCCCTCCCATGGCTTGTGGGGATTATGGGAACTACAATTCAAGATGAGATTTGGGTGGGAACACAGCCAAACCATATCATTCTGCCATGGTGCCTCCCAAATCTCATGTCCTCACATTTCAAAAGACAATCATGCCCTTCCAACAGTCCTCCAAAGTCTTAACTCATTCCAGCATTAACTCAAAAGTCGAAATCCAAAGTTTCATCTGAAACAAAGCAAGTCCCTTCCATCTATGAGCCTGTAAAATCAAAAGCAAATTAGTTACTTCCTAGATACAATGGGGTTACAGGCATTGGGTAAATACACCTGTTCCAGATGAGAGAAATTGGCCAAAGCAAAGGGGCTACAGGCCCATGTAAGTCTGAAAGCCAGCAGGGCAGTCAAATATTAAAGCTCTAAACTAAACTCCTTTGACTCCGTGTCTCATATCCAGGGTACATTGACGTATGAGGTGGGCTCCCATGGCCCTAGCAGCTCTGCTCCTGTTGCTTTACCAGGCACATATCCCCTTCTGGGTGCTTTCACAGGCTGCTGTTGAGTTTCTGTGGCTTTTCCAGGTACATGGTGAAAGCTATCAGTGAATCTACCACTCTGGAATCTGGAGGATGGTGGTCCTCTTCTCAGCTCCACCAGGCAGTGCCACAGTGGGGACTCTGTGTGTGGAGTCCTACCCCACATTTCCCTTCTGTGCTTCTCTAACAGAGGTGCTCGTTGAGGGCCTCACTGCTGCAGGAAACTTCTCTCTGGACATCCAGGCATTTCCATATATCTTCTGAAATCTAGGTGGAGGTTCCTAAACCTCAATTCTTGACCTCTGTCAACCCACAGTCTCAATAGCACATGGAAGCCTCCAAGGTTTGCGGCTTGCACTCTCTGAAGCAATGACCTAAGCTGTAACTTGACCTCTTTTAGCCATGACTGGAGATGAAGCAGCTGAGACTC